>NW_022639589.1:244430-258661 GCF_010583005.1 Odontomachus brunneus | reverse complement strand
TATACATATATATATATATATATATATATATATATATATATATATATATATATATATATATATACACATATATACATATATATATACATATACATATATATACAGAGTGGACCAAAAGTCTGGATACACCCAAATATGTCATAAACGATGCATTTTAGAAAAAAATATTTTAGACAAAAGTTGTAAGGTTTAAAAAATCGCATTCAACAACAGTAGTTATTTGACATAGGATGGTGTCGCCAAGGACAAGGTCAACTTTGCTTTTTTAAATAGAAACATATATTTTTTATTACGGTATTTTATTCTACGTAAAAAAGCAAACAACTTTTGCTTGAAAAAATTTTTTATACGACCTCTATTTTCTAAGATATTTACGTAAATATCTACAAAATTATTGGTTTCAATAATTTTTTACTTGAATTCTATCAACTTTACCGAAAAATATCAAGAGATAAAAATTATTTATTTTGTTCTCATAGAGCTCTGAGAATTTTTTCAGAATTTTATATTAATTTTTTAGTACTGCATTTTCTTGCATTTTCTTGAAGTACTAAAAAGTTAACACAAAATTCTGAAAAAATTCTCAGAGCTCTTTGAAAACAAAATAAGCAATTTTTATCTCTTAATATTTTTCGGTAAAGTTAATAGAATTCAAGTAAAAAATTATTGAAACCAATAATTTTGTAGATATTTACGTAAATATCTTAGAAAATAGAGGTCGTATAAAAAATTTTTCAAGCAAAAATTATTTGTCTCTTTACATTGAATAAAATGCTGTAATAAAAAATACGTGTTTCTATGCAAAGCATAGAAAAAAGCAAAGTTGACCTTGTTCTGACCTTGGCGACGCTATCCTAGATCAAATAACTATTGTCGTTGAATGCGACTTTTTAAGCCTTATAACTTTTATCCGAAACATTTTTTTCTAAAATGCATAGTTTATGACATTTTGGTGTATCCACACTTTTGGCTCACTTTGTATATTGTACATATAAATTGTACATATAAATATATACAATATATACAATATATTGTATATATTTATTTTTATATTG
Source organism: Odontomachus brunneus (assembly GCF_010583005.1). NCBI lineage: Eukaryota > Metazoa > Arthropoda > Insecta > Hymenoptera > Formicidae > Odontomachus > Odontomachus brunneus. Next base: position 257,606 of record NW_022639589.1, on the reverse strand, counting down.
GGAATAAAAATTCGAAATAAGTTGTAAATACCTCTTTTTACATAATATATCCAAATATAGTCTATACTAGTATATGAGAGCTATGTTTGAAGGACAAACTCGGGTTATAAGATATTGCTAAAATATTTTATAAAACAAGCCTACAGTAAAAATACATATAGAAGAAAAGATGTATAAAATTATTAGTGCAATTTTTCATCATAGAGAAAATATCAGTAGTAGACATTATACAAATATAGTGCGTGCCAAGATTTTAGAATGGATATCAATTAACAATTGAAAAATAGATAAATGCAGTTGACCTCGAAACACTAAGAATGCATATATTTTTTCACTGAAAAAGAATAATGTAAAGGATATACATTTACTATTGCTATATATTATTTTTACAAAGTACTAAATTATATAAAATACTATGTTAATAGTAAAGTATTTAGTTAATAGTATTTAATGGTTACAGGTTTGGAATTTTAGTTTTTGCAAAAAGGAATAACATCATAACAAAATGGAACATATAAGGTAAAAAACAACGCTAAATATCAAGATACGGTCGTATATCGCCAAGTGCACACGCAAGTGGGTGACACATAGGTCGCGAGGCTGATCATGTATATTTATACGACAACTCTAATTAATCGGAGACAAAAACTCTTCATTCTGCTATAACGGTTGATCCGATTGACTTCTAAATGGGTTTCATCAATTTTTAAGGGTACAATTGCAGGAGAAAACTTTTGTTACTTTTGTTTACTCTATATATATTTTGTTGTTACTCCACATATTTTTTAAACTAAATTATTTCAGCTTAAAGTTACAAATAGCCAAATTACACGATTAAAAATGTTCCACTTTTTTCCATGTGATCCTGTTTCCGCTAGATAGTGTCACAATATTTTTTTATTTGACACTTTTTCCGCTAGATGATATCACAAAACGAACCAGTCTATCGATAAGTTTATTAATTGTCGGAGCTGAATAACAGTTTTCGTCAGTTTTCAAAAGTAATACCGCCTGTAAAGTTATATCTTTAATTGATATTTACGTATTGATAATTTTACATATAATGTGAAAAATATTTGTTGCGACAACTTCGAAGAAAATCTATAGAAAAATGAGAATATATATAACATCAGATAAGTATCATTGAATATATGAAAACTATTTTTTTCGAGATATTCAAGGGCCAGTAATATTCTCCCACTTTTTTAACACCCATATATTTGTGTACATATGCAATTGTAAAAAATATATAAATATGTAGATATATAAGTGTAAGAAGATATATACGCAAGCTCCCATTCCATTTTATATGATAAGCACTGTAGTCTAATACTGCCGTAAAATGCAAAATAACGCCAACTTCGAACGGTTCTAACTAAAAAATTATAATTTTTCAGACTTTGCTGCTTTTAATCCATTGATACTTTTGATCTACACATCAAGAACTATCATACAGCACAGTTTCAGAAAATTTAGCCGAAAGCCATTTTTCATAATGATTCTGCGGGGTCCTTCGTCTCACTCGTAAAATACTCAAATCTAAATTTAGTATTAAATCATATTTTTTTAATTGTATGCAATATATTACTAATTTTATAATTATAATTTACATATATTAAGATTACTTTCCACCAAGAAGACACAAATCGATATAAATTTCTTTCTGTATAACAGTAAACTTTATATATATATAATTCTACTTCCAGTTAGGTTTGTTTCAATTAAGTTTATTCCAGGTAGAGTTATCATACTAATTATTATATTATAACAATTTATTGTTAATAATATAGCATTGGAAATGTTATTTTTTAAAAGTGGATTGTTATTGTTTCTCGTATTCATGAAAACTCATTATCGTTATCATTGCTCATTTTAACAATAACAACGTTACAAATAACACTGCTTCCCATAACCGTGTAATTACATGTTCACAAACATATAAAAAAAGTGAAAAAATCGAAAAAATAATTGCTATTTTTAATGTACACACACATGTACAGAGTGTACCATTTTAAATGCTCCAGGAAAAAATCTTAAAAATATGGGAGATACGGAACAATGTTTCAGACAAAAGTTGCATAGTTTGAAGGGGGCCACATGATAAAAATATCGACTTGACCTTGAGTGACTTTCAAGCCTAGGTCAATGTGATCGATGTTTTCTTAAATGAAACCTCCCATTTCTAATTGTATATTCTTATAGAGACGTTTTCAAAACACTACCTACTTTTGTCGTTCTTGTCGAGACGTTTTCAAAACACTACCTACCTTTGTCTTTTGCTCTAGCCATTCCCAAAATATGAAGCTTCAAAGTTAGTATACCGTCAGCATTCGCATTACCTGATGTACACTGCGAAAAAGTTGCTGGGTCGTATTTGAACATCATAGTGGCCCTAAAAAGGACTAATTTTGTGTGTATGTATGCGCACGCGCATATGTGTGTCAGCAGAGATAAGGCTCGTCATTCACGTAATATTTAATGACTCCAACTCCTCTCTGCTGTATGTATGTGTGGGTGTGCGTGTTAAGCAGAAATTGTAGATGTAAAATTAGACCAATAGATGTTCAAATGCTTGGATTTAATTTATTTGAATAGTTTAAAAGAAATATTGATTGATTTATCAAAATGTAGCAACCTTCTTTATCATAAGTGAGAATTTGTATAACATATGAAATTAGTTATAAATCTCTAAAAGAAATGTCAAATGTCTGACAACTGATTCTCATAAATATATTGTGTGATATTTTATTCATAACATTTTGACGAAATTGTTATTATTTGCGATATGTTTATTTAAATGATAAAAAAGGCAGATTATTATTACATACGTTGTTGTATGGAACTTCCTTATCAATATTTGGAAAAAAGGCGACCTGTGCATGCACCTGTATCACTGTGTGTTGTACAGTATCTGAGCGCGCGTACTTTAGCCAGTATAATTGGTCAACTTTAATCCTTCATAATTTGAAAAGTATTAGAGCCTCAATATTTTTGTATTAGGTATTTTTTCTTCAAATTACCTCAGGAATCCGCCCTTAAGAGATAATGCGGTAGTGATGAGACACCCTGTATATTTCTTATCTTCAAATAAATATTCATAATATAGGATCAATGTTATCCCCCCCCCTCTCTCTCTCTCTCTCTCTCAAAAGTCACTATGGTAAATATGAAGTTTAGGGCACCCACTTTCGATGACCTTGACATATGTTATTGAGATCACCCACCTAAGTAACCTTGTGAAAGTTTTAGCCGTCGCTCGTTGTTCGTTAAAAAGTTATTAACCAAAAAAGTTCCATAAAATGGATATAATTTTTGGACACCGTATATACAAAAACATCGAATTTGTAGGCTAGGAAAGTGCCTGCTACTACCCTAAGTATCATTCAAAAAGTTTTAACTGGCGCTTATTGTTCGTTAAAAAGTTATTCACAAAAGGTACATTAATATCAATACAAAATATATTAAGTGTAATATGTAAACGGTAAGCGTGATATTTTCTAAACATTTATTTCTCATGAGACACGCACTTACGCGCGCGCGTGCGTGCGAAAAATATTTCTGTCACTCTAATTCATCAATAAAGTATTTGTTCATATCATCAATAAAGTTTCATGTATTTTTCCTTTAAAAAATGCAAGAAATCGTGTGTTACCTTGAGAAATTCATACAAATGCATGTTGAAAATTTGGAAGCCGTATGTTACGTTTAATTGCACACACACACACACGCGCGCGCGCACACACACACACACACACACACACACACACACATACACACACACACACATACACACACACACACTGCTCGCCAGCAAGCGCGCTCACCCGTCCGACAGGGCGGGCTCGCGGTGAGTGGGTATGTATATATAATAGGAACGAACGCACCTACCGCGATCCCGCTTGCAGGCGAGTTGTGTGTGTGCGTGTGCGTGTGCATGCGTGTGTGCGTGTGCGTATGTGCGTGTGTGTGTGTGTAGCAGGCATCTTTCTAGCTTACAAATTCGATGTTGTTGTATATACGGTATCCAAAAATTACAATCATTTTATGCAACTTCTTTTATTAATAACTTTTTAATAAATAATGAGCGACGGTTAAAACCTCTTGATTATTACTCAAGAAGGTGTGTTTGATAATATATATCAAAATCAAGGTCGTCGCAGGTGATCCCCTAAACTTCATATTTACCCAATTCGATTCAGGTGAAATTTAATCGATTCGATTCGAATTCAAAATTAAAATTTGAGATTTGATTCAATTCGACATAAAAAATCTTCGATTCACTATACTACACATCTCTACATCAGGCCTCGGAATTTTTGTCACATTTCGGGCTGATTTCAGACGCGACGCCCACCGCTGCCCCACTCTCACTCGCCTCAGCGGCCGAGCCGCCGATCGCTCTGCTTCAGGAGCGTTGCTGAATAAGAAATACGTATGTAGCGCTTCTGTGTGTGCCAATCCGTTATTAAAATATTTACTTCTTCAATATATATATTTTTTTGTAAATAATATAATGTTACATTATTTATGTGTAATATATTGTAGATACACACCCACACACACACACATATATAATTTTATATCGAATATAATGCGTGTGTGTGTGTGCATCTGTCTTGTAATTTTGATAATAGATTTCCACATCACCCATGAGGTACTATTGTTGATGCGTTTTTCTTTAAGTGGTTTCCCCTGTAAGCCTATTCCACTAGAAATAAATTAAAATTAATGACATGACTCGGCAGAAAAGCGAAATTCTATATTATAAGATATATATGGAGGAAAAAAAATTCTAATAATAGAAGAAAAAAAATCAGCCAATCTTAATGTTTCCTAGATCGTTAACGATCACAGAAGCGCTACATACATATTTCTTACTCAGCAACGCTCCTGAGGCAGAGCGATCGGCGGCTCGGCCGCTGAGGCGCGAGTGAGAGTGGGGCAGCGGTGGGCGTCGCGTCTGAAATCAGCCCGAAATGTGACAAAAATTCCGAGGCCTGCTCTACACTATATGTGGTAGCTATTCGCTCGTAGGCCAGTCACAAGTAAAGAGATTTGGTTCTCTGATCTAAAATAGGACTATCCGGTATATGTCGCAACCAGCGTAAAAAGATCCTTCTTGTATCTGAACTATATCGCGTACCTTAGGTACGCATAGGCTCGCAAACGCGAGCGCGGCAGTAGCGCTTATTCGTCGCAAGCATATATGTCATGTAACATATGTAAAGCAAAATTTTAATGAAAATATTATAAAGATTTAAAAAAAACTAACAAATTTTGCTAAACATTAGTAACCATTAATACACTGAATTATAACTGAATTATAACACCGAAATACCTAGAAGAATTTGAAGAAAAATTTAATGTCGGGACACAAAAATTTGAAGTGTTCGAGTTGCATTTAAAAGCTGACGTCGGTTTTATACTGACGTTACTCTATACAAAAAGAATTAATATATGTTAATTATACGTATATTGCACTTTATACTCAAAGAGTTAAATACGTTAATTATATGGAACTTCATGAGTAAAAGAAACTTTCTTTCACACAATGGTAACATGGAAGTTTCATTTTCGCCACACAGTCAAGGGATTAAAAAAATAATTAGACAAAAATTGTATAATTTGGAAGGGACTATACGTTGGTGACTTTGACTTTATTGTATGTGACCATATTAAAAATCAATTTAAGACCATATTAATTTTCTTAAATGGAAATACTTATTTTTTACCAAAATAGGAAGAAATAAAACAAAATTAAAATTTATATAGAAATATATCGTTATGACATAGGGTATAGTTGATCCCAAGGAGATCAAACAAAGTGAACTACATTTTTTTAATGGAAATACATATTTCTAAATATAGAAATCGAAAGAGCATCAAATTTCACTAAATAAAATATGTGGTCATGGCGATGGGATCAAGGTATTCGCAGTGGGATCATATAAGACCTATTAAATTTTTTTAACAAAAACTTATTTCTACCCATAGGAATCGATAGAACATCAATTTTTACGTAAAAATATGTAGTCAAGACATGAGGTCAAACTGACCGTAACAGGAGTAAATAGAGAATGAAAGCAATGAAGACCAGATCGAGGATAATTCTGCTAATTAAGACAAAATCGAGGATAATCTATTAAGACAAATTAATGCATGTGTGTTTGTTTATGCAAGATATTTGAAAACGTATTTATTTTATTAAATATATGAATGCAATCATCGACAAAAACTATCACGCACATTCTGAGGAATTACTGGTATTATCCTCCTGAACGCTTCATGAATACGTGTTTTAATATTCTCACGGATTGTCGGTTCGCCCGTATATACCTTTTCTTTCACGTAAAAAAATCAAAAAGTATTAAGTCAAAGAATCAACCATTCATGAGCCTGACTATCTACACCGATCTATCGGTTTCCAAATAAGTTTTTTAAATTGGTTTTCACATCTCTCGATCTGTGATCAGGGGTGCTTCACCCTGCTGAAACCACATTCGCTCACGAACGTCAAGTTCAACATCTTTTAAAAATATGTATAACTTGTATTCGAAAAAGTTCAAATAATTGTGTCCATTGATATTTTTATAAAAAAAGTATGAACCAATGATATGATTGCCAATTATACCTCCCCAAACATTAATCGATCACTGTCTTTGAAATTCCAGACTTCTTTGCCAATGTAGATTCACACCTAAATTGAAGTGACAATTATGCCTATTAATACCTCCTTGATTATTGAATGTAGCTTTATCAGAAGAAAGCACATACTGAATAAATAGATCTTGTATTATTCTATTCTCGGCTCAGGTACAAAATCTCATACGGCGAATAAAATCTTCTCATAAAGTTTGTACTAAAGTTATATAAAAATGAAAATTAATTCCGCAAAATACAATTCGCAGTTGATTTTGGAACACCGTTTTGTTACTGAATTTTTCTGAAATATGCAGATCTACTGCAACAGAACTTAAAGTTACTACAGCCCTTAATTCATTCGAACCTGTTTTGCAACATTCCCTTTTTAAATCGCCCCTTCGTGCTCAGCTAGTCGATTCGTTGTTATTCGGGTTAGATGTCATCTGTGATATTCGTGAATGTACAATCTTTCTGCAGCTTTAAAACTGTTTCTACAAACATCTATAATACTGGTCATATTAACTAAGATGGTACATAATCTGCCACATTTCAGAATCTATGAAAAAACCTGTTCAAATGAACAAAAACCTTTGACAGTAAAGTTATACTTTCCAATAACAATCAGTTTAATTAGTACAAAAAAAATGCTAAGATATAACGAAAACAAATAGTGACTGCGCTCAGATAAATCAATTATTTTAATTAACGCCTCCTATGAGGAGTTGTCTACTTTGATATTTTGACTAGAAATCGTATTTCAAAAAAATATTTATTTGTACAATTTGCTGTTACTACTTCAATAAATCCAGATATTAGATTTGGATTTCCGGGTTTGAGCTGCGTGAATTCTTCTTTGTCTGATTCCGAATCGCAAACATTTCGTGATTCCTACATCTTGCCTCAGCACGGTGCGGCAAAACATAGGAGCGCAGCGGTATAAGTATAAGCAATGGAAAACAGAGGAACGATCCGATGCCGAGTTGCCTTTGAGAGGTATCCCTTTATATAGTGATTGACATGGAGGGGAGGAGGAAGCAGCGAGATAAAAGATGGTACCCGAGGAGAGGGGAAATTTGTTGGCCAGTCAGGTTCAGAACAAATCGCAAGTGCAACCATGGAACCTGCAAACTCCCCAATCATAACAAATATTTTCATGGAACATTTTGAATCCCAAACCATCCAAAAATGGCAGTTAAAACCCTGAACATTCCTCCGATATATAGATGACATTTTTATCATTTGGCAAAACGAAAAAAAATTTCATGAATTCCTACACCTACTCAATACACAACATCCCAATATTACCTTCATAATGGAAGTTGAACAAAATAACAAACTCTTCTTTCTAAACGTCCTAATGATAAGAAAAACAAATGGCTTCCTAAGTCATCAAGTCTAAAGGAAACCTACATACACCAATCGATATTTCCATGCCAAATCATGCTATCATTTAACTCAAAAACAATCAAAACAGCCCTCGATTCATTAATACACAAAATATTTATCATATACGATAAAAACAACATTCAAAGCGAACTTAAAAATCTAAGGCACACTCTTAAAAAAAAAAACGGCTACACGGCTGGCTATACGGCTAAACAGTTACACAGTAACATAGATAAATAATAAAAAAAAACCAGAAAAAACCAAAACGCAAATTGAACAACTCCAAGAACAAACAAAAGAACGAGACACAATCATCGTTTTTCTTCCATACATATAAGGAATTACAAACAAAATTGGTAGAATTCTGAAAAAACACGATATCAAAACCATTTACAAACCAACAATAAAAATCAGATAATATCTAAACAACACAAAAGACAAAAAAGCTTCACTAGACACTTCAGGAATATATAGAATACCTTGCTCCTGCGCAAAGTTTACATAGGAGAAACCGGGAGGATTGCACACGTATAAAAGAACATCAAAACACAATCAGCACTAGCAAAACACATCGTAAAAAGCGTAAAAAATCCTGTTCAATAAAATATCAGTATTAACTAAGACCAACAATTATTTGTCTAGAAGATACAGGAAGTTCTTAGAAATTCAAAAGAATTTCAACAATCTTAACAGAGACAACGAGCCAGAAATTAGTCCAATTCCCAAAATTACCCGCTATTCTAAGAACTCCCTATATCTTCTAGGCAAATAATTGTTGGTCTTAGTTAATACTGATATTTTATTGTGTTTTGATGTTCTTTTATAAGTGTGCTTACCATCCTCCCGGTTTCTCCTATGTAGACTTTGCCGCAGGATCAAGGTATTCTATATATTCCTGGAGTGTCTAGTGAAGCTTTTTGTCTTTTATGTTGTTTAGATATTATCCGATTTTTATTGTTGATTTGTAAATGGTTTTGATATCGTGTTTTTTCAGAATTCTGCCAATTTTGTTTGTAATTCTTTATATATATGGAAGAAAAACGATGATTGTGTCTCGTTCTTTTGTTTATATTAGAGTTGTTCAGTTTCTATACCGCAAAACGGTATAGAACTTTTAGATTTATTTACCCGCTCTACGTTCTCACGAGAGCTTCGTAGATTGTTCTGAAACACCCTGTATAAATGGATATCTCTCAAGAGCAACTCGGCATCGGATCGTTCCTCTGATGAAGCGAACTGAAATGTTCGCAAAACGTCGAAATCAGACAAAGCAGAATTCACGCAGCTCAATTCCGGAAATTAAATCTAATACTCTCTATATATATTTTATAAGAAGGAAAGTAAATTTAAATGCAACTAGGTCATGTCAAGTTTTTGAGAGTTCCAATGTTCAATTTTTTTTCAATTTCTAAACCAAATATTTCAAAGTATAGTTACTAATATTTAGTAAATTTTACTAGTTTCCTTTAAATCTTTATAATATTTCTGTTGATATTTTCAATAAGTTTTAATACAGATATATACCGCAATTTATTTATAAATTTTTCTGCAATATTATACATGTGGTTAATTATTTGATCTCATATATTTTTTAGCAATATTTCTTTTTAACAATATATGTTTAATATATTTCTTACATTTCATTATTTTTTGTTACATACGTATTTAGGCGTTTTCTATATACTTGGTGTTTTTTATCTTCGTAAAATATATTATTTTATAATAAATTACTATATATAATTAATAATTAAATTAAAATAGACTATTTTAGTATTACATTATCTTGTATTTTCTTGAAGTACTAAAAAATTTATAAAAAATTCTGAAGAAATTCTCAGAGCTCTATGAGAAAAAAATAAATAATTTTTATCTCTTGCTATGTTTCGATAAAGTTGATAGAATTCGAATAAAAAATTATTGAAATCAATAATTTTGTAGATATTTGTAAATATCTTAGAAAATAGAGGTCATATAAAAATTTTTTTTAAACAAAAGTTGTTTGTTTCTTTATATAGAATAAAAATATGTTTCTACTTAAAAAAGCAAAGTTAACCTCGACCTGACCTTGGCGTCACTAGCCAAGGTCAAATTAATGGTATCTTCCTTTGTCCTCTATTGAACCATATAATTTTTGTTTGAAATATTTTTCCATATTTTTTGTACTTTTCGAGATATTTCGATATAAAAGTTAAAATGAGACACCCTATATATACAGGGTTGGTACAGTAACAATGTTTCTCTCAGTAACAATGTAGTCGCAGTGCGCTCGAGATCGCACCAGAGATGTTGCTTCCAAACTGCATCTCTGAGCATTATCTAGAGAGGGGAGAGTGTCGTGAGCGTGGAGCGTCAGGTAGATCAGTGGTTTAAAGCAGTCGCCCGACAAGCGAAAGACCCGGGTTCGAGTCTCGGCCAGTGATAGAAACTGCTCCGCGAGCAGCACGCATCAGCACGGAAGGGGATACCCATATACTCACACGACTGTGTTCATGAGCCTCACGGACACGATTGTGTGAGGGTTGGGTATCCCCTCCCGTGTTAATGCGTGCTGCTCGCGGAGCAAAGTTTCTATCACTGGTCCCGGTCTAGCAAACCACGCTCTCGATATTTTTCTCTCTCTGGAACGAAAAGATCCCGAACGTACGGCGTCCCGCCGCCACCTAGTACACCCTCTTCCTATGGTATATATAGTATATACCATACAGGGGTTCTTTGTATATACAGGGTGTCCCATTTTAACTTTCACATCGAAATATCTCGAAATATACAAAAAATACGGAAAAATATTTAAAACAAATTTATATGGTTCGATGGAGAACATAAGAAGAATACCATTGGTTTTATCTTGGGTGGCGACGCCAACGTCAGGTTGAGGTCAACTTTGCTTTTTTAACTAGAAACATATATTTTTTTATTACGGAATTTTATTCTACGTAAAGAAACAAACAACTTTTATTTGAAAACAATTTTTATACGACCTCTATTTCCTAAGATATTGACGGAAATATCTACAAAATTATTAGTTTCAATAATTTTTTACTCGAATTCTATCAACTTTGATATATTAGGCTTTCGCGGTGTCCATGCATATTATATTTGGTTTCCGGGTTTGAACCACATGGATTCTTCCTTGTTTGATTCAGTCCGCTTCATTAAAGAGGAACGACGCGATGCATCGCGTCGTTCCTCCCTAATGAAGCGGATTGAAATGTTCGCGAAACGTCGGAATCAAACAAAGAAGAATTCCTGCGGCTTAAACCTGGAAACCAAATTCTATCAACTTTACTGAAAAATAGCAAAAGATAAAAATTATTTATTTTCTTCATATAGAGCTCTGAGAAATTTTCAAAATTTTTTAAAAACTTTTTAGTACTTCATGAAAATGCAAGAAATGAAATACTAAAAAGTTAATTAAAACATTCTTAAAAAATTCTCAGAGCTCTAAGAAAAGAAAATAAACAATTTTATCTCTGGCTATTTTTCGATAAAGTTAATAGAATTCGAGTAATTCAAACTTTTATTGGTCGCTAATGTAAAAATATAACGCTTGCGCCTTAGCTTGCTCTATCAAAGCGCTTTATTTACTTCTTACCAAACTTAAGTTATGATACTAGTAGCTGTACTACAGCTGAGCGAATGTCCAACTTTAATTGCAAATTTCTCAGAAAGCTATGCACTCAAAATCTTTTACAATTAGTATATTCAACACTCCCTTGAAATTAATTATGACTTATTCCATTTCGCAACTCGTACCATCTTCTTATAAGATGTTTTAATAAAACAATAACATGTTATATTGCAATAGTGACGTATCATAATTTGATGAGATTATAACAATAATATAATTGTGTTACCAATTATTTAATTTGATATGTCTCTTGTTCAAACTAAAGATTTGTGGTACTTTGATGATATGAAAAAAAAAAAAAAAAAAAAACAAAAGAGAAAAACGAAGAAAGTCCTAAATGAAACGTCGATAAGTTGAGATATGCTACATATGACCATGCAAAGTGAAAAAATTCCACAGATGCATTTCACGACTCTTAGACAAATTTTAAGTACTTCCGCTTATCCATGATTAATTCGAAATATATGAAAAGCAATACGTGTGTACATGAAGATCTGTGAATGTTTATGCACATATATGACTTAGTTAGATTATATTTTGATAATTCGTTAATACCTTATTCTGCTGCTGACCTTCATCCGCTTGCCCGTTCTCTTTCGGTCTATCCTCTATGGCTTTTGATGGGTGTCCGCTTACTTTATACTGCTGAAGCTGTAATCGCACTTGCACATTAGGTCAACAAAATAATATATTTTGATATTTAATAAAATATAATATTTTAATTTATATATTTATGACAAAAAGTGTAAAACTCACTTCTTCTTTGATATGGACCAGTTCCTCTTCGAGACTCGTATTTCTTTCAAGGGCCACGCGCAAACGCTCGCGCACCTGAAGATTATCCGCAACATTAACCTCCCAGTAAACAAGAAAGATTTCCAGTAAACAAAAAATATCATATTTACTTTTTTAAATATTGATATTACAAATATTTTTATAAAACGTTTTTGCATAATGTTCTATGGCTGTTTTGAAAATATTACATAATAATATTGCTACACAAATATTCAAAGAGTATTTTAAAAACGTAAGACAAAACATTTTTTTTATCAATATTTACCTTCCGTTACCTTTCACCAATGAATTTTACCTTAATATATAGTTCAAGAACATCCTCCTAAATAATATTCAAGAGGTTTTAATCATCGCTCATTGTTTATTTAAAATATTAAAAAAAAATTTTTTTTGATAATTATATGGAAATACAGACGATTTTCTGATTTTGATTGTGTTGAAATATGTTATTAAAGTCATTATTTAGTAATATTTTCAAAGTTTTAGACAATATTCGTTGTTTATTAAAAAATAAATAACAAAAAACGTTTGAATTATTAATATTAAATTAAACTTCTAGTAACCAATATTTGAATTTTACTAAACTGATGAGTCTAACATATACTAAAATAATAGCTATTAAGAAGATTAACAAAGACCTCTATGCAAGGTGTGAGTTTAAATATATATATATATATATATATATATATATATATATATATATATATATATATATATATATATAT
>NW_022639589.1:236698-243189 GCF_010583005.1 Odontomachus brunneus | reverse complement strand
TTCTCAGTATTTTTTGGGCGGAAACTAAGTTAAGGTCCTAATATATATATATATATATATATATATTACACAATATATATTACCACACTAAAATACTTCTTTACATATTTTGCTACACATTTAAATTCACACTTTGTGTAGGAGTTTTTGCTAATTTTCTCAACATTAATTATTTTAATATATGTTAGACTCATCAATTTAGTAAGGCGAAAAATTAAAGTTTAAGAGATTATTTAGTTTTAAAGGAGGAATATATTATTAAAAATTAATACTATAAAAGAGGAAAAATATAATTTAATTTTTTAATATATATACAAAATACACGAAATATAAATTTATATCACATACTTATTAGGACCTTAACTTAGTTTCCGCCCAAAAAATACTGAGAAAAAGCATTTATTGTAAAAAATTTATTTAAATTATTTCAATGAAAGTATTTTCCATCACTTTCTACAACTTTTTGCCATCTTTCTGGCAACTGGGCGATACCATCTCGATAAAACGATGTTTGTTTCGAAGCAATCCATTCGTCCACCCATTCTCGCACTTCTTCAACATTTCGGAAGCGTGTACCACTCAAGCCGTGCTGCATCGATCTGAACAAGTGGTAATCAGAAGGCGCTATGTCTGGTGAGTACGCTGGGTGAGGAAGAGTTTCCCATTCGAGCTGCGTCAGTGTTTCTTTGACGGTTTTTCCAGTGTGTGGCCGAGCGTTATCGTGTAAGAGAATAACTTTGCGCCTGTTACTCGCTATTGCTGGTCTTTTTCGCAACAGCTCATCATTCAATTTGTTCAATTGACATTTGTAGACATCGGCAGTAACAGTTTCGTTTGGTTTCAGCAGTTCGTAGTACAGCACTCCTTGCTGATCCCACCAAATGCAAAGCATTACCTTATGACCGTGGATGTTCCGTTTTGGCTGCGATGTTGATGGTTGTCCTGGGTCTACCCATGATTTTTTGCGTTTGGGATTGTCGTAGTAGATCCACTTTTCATCGCCAGTCACAATACGCCACAGAAAACTCTTCTTTTTTTGCCTGGCAAGCAACGAAACCGTGATATTGAAACGGTTGTGAATGGCACTTTCAGACAATTCATGTGGTACCCATCTTCCTTCCTTTTGGATCTTTCCCATGGCGTGTAAACGTTTGGAAACAGCTGCTTCAGTAACTCCTAGCTCGTTTCCAAGTTCTTGTAACGTTCGAGCCGAGTTTTCATGCAATAATGCTAGCAATTCATCGTCTTGGAATTTTTTTGGCTGTCCTGAGCGTGGTTTGTCATTGACATCAAAATCATTACTTTTGAATCGTCTATACCACTCTTTACATGTTGTATGTGATGGAGCTCGATCACCATAACCTTCTTCAAGTAATCGATGAACTTCTGCTACACTTTTTTTCAAATCAAAATAGTGCAAAAGCACATGTCGAAAAAACACTTTATCGCGTTCCATTTTTCACAAAGCAAAAGAAATTGTTGTTTAGGAAAATAATTGTGTATGCTGACTGAATGTTATCGAGAAATGTCGAAATTAATCACAAACTACCTGTTTCGTTAGTAATGACTACTAGAACTGTTTGCATTGCCATCTAACATTTGCGGGCGGAAACTAAGTTAAGGTCCTAATATATCTACATTGCTGTTCCTAGAAATTGCAACACCAAGAAAGATTCAAGTCATAACAGTGAAAGTTATGTGAGATGTCTAATAGAGCAAGGTATAAATGATTACAATTTCAGACCTGTATATGACGAAGTCTAAAAAATTAATAATTTGTTAATCCATCATGACAGTGAAAACAAACTGTACACGACGTGGCATCGATTGAAAGAGATTCTGTATAGTCGTTCCACGTTGCTTCAGGACGCATCCACAAATCGTTGATGGTAGCAGAGGGTAAATGAGCCAGTCAATATATCATCATACTTTACACTTTTTCAATTGGCAATAGATCTGGCGAACAAACAGACCAGGGAAGAAGTGCACCGTGTTGCGTACAGAAGACATATTGAACATTACATCATATTGAACATTATTGAACATGAGGTTGGGCATTGTCCTGTTGAAAGACAGACCCAGGGATCGTCCGAAGGAAAGGTAGCAATTCAGCTTTCACGATGTCAGTGACTGTTGACTGTTCAATGTACCAGCAATGCGTGAAAGGCGAAAGCGTGCATTAAAAGCAATAGCGTTCCAAACCATCATGGTTGGTGTAGGACTAGCATAACGTTGCAAAATGCAATCTTCTGACAAGGGGACTTCACAGTGTGATACCAATCGATTTCAACGAAACTCATTGTATCGATAGGTCATCACATCTAATGTTATCGGGTAAACGGATAAGACGCGTCTCTCAAGCATTTGCGAGAAAATTGTAATTAAAAATTTCGAACGCGTTATATATACGTACAGCATACCAGTTATTCGAAGCGTTCGTGGCGCAGCGACAGCACGCTAGATTCGTAGCGTTGATGTTGCGGGTTCAAGTCTCGATAATTTTTAAAAAATTTTTTTCTTAGAAATAAATTTTTTTTACAGTACAATGTAAATATTATACAAAATAAATACAATTAATACGTTTTATTTTGTGTATTATAAGATGTATTACCTTTTGGCCTGGGAAATCTATAAAATTCTTTATAAAATAATTTAAATAGTAGAAATAAGAAACGTTATAAATGATTTCTAATAGGAATAACAACTGTAGGTCAGTGCTATACACAACAGAAGTAAAGATGAAAACTTGTTTTATTTATGAGTGGAAGTGGATAGAACAGTACATGTTAATGTTAAATATTTCCAGATGATTCTCGTGCTACAAGATTATTTTGCAGAAGTAATTGTTCCAAATATACAAGTGCATCTTTCAGCTGCAATTTTGACTCGTCACTGTGAAGTGAATTTACACATACTTCTAATGAAGAACCAAGTACACCTTCCATTTTTTAATTATATAATAACGCACACTTTTTTCCACCACTCACTGTCGTTGCTGCAAAATGGATGAAATCTTGTCATTCACTAATAACGGAACTTCCCTTTCCTTTCTGATTCTTTATTGTTAGAGTCTACACAATACAGACCCTCTCTTTTCTCTACCTGTTTCAAAGATCGAAGGTTCAACCGTTATAAGAATATATGTTATACGTTATTCTACACTGCTTCACAAAACAGGTTTTAATCTTTACTTCTGTTGTGTATAGCACTAACCTACCATTATTATTCCCATTAGAAATCATTTATAACGTTTCTTATTTTTACTATTTCAATTATTTTATAAAGAATTTTATAAATTTCCCAGGCCAAAATGTAATACATCTTACAATACATAAAATAAAACGTATTAATTGTATTTATTTCATATAATATTTATATTGTATTGTAAAGAAAATTTATTTCCAAGAAAAAAATTAAAAAGAAAATTATCGAGACTTGAACCCGCAACGTCGACGCTGCGAATCTAGCGCGCTGTCGCTGCGCCACGAACGCTTCGAATAATTGGTATGTTGCACATGTATATAACGCGCTCGAAATTTTTAATTACAATTTTCTCGCAAATGCTTGAGAGGCGCGTCTTATCCGTTTACCCGATAACATTAGATGTGATGACCTATCGATACAATAAGTTTCGTTGAAATCGATTGGTATCACACTGTGAAGTCCCCTTGTGAGTGCCGTTGTCCACGATGTCTGCGAATAAGTATTCAGCCGTGATGCATAAGATTGGATCTTGACTCATCCGAAAACACGATTCGCTCCTATTCAGCAATCCAGTGCCGTCGTTTTTGGCACCATTGCAACCGCTGACGTCTATGATGCAAAGTCAAGGCAAGTTGTAGCAATGGACGGCGAGCTACTAGCTTTTTTTGCAATAATCGGTAACGAACAGTGCTTACATCTCCTGACATGTTACTAATTTCCATTGTTGCGCCAATCATGTGGATGTCGTTATACGATATCATTGCCATACGAATTGGATGCCTGTTTTTTTATTTGGTCGTGCAAGTTTGAGCTCCAGACCCCTGACAACAACGTGTAGCACCTTTTTTGCTCCATTGACGCCATATACGTATGACAGTACCGGCGTTTCGTCCAACGCGTATAGCAATATCGCGATATGAAAAATTAACTTCTCTAAGCCCGACGATTCTTCCTCTTTCACACTCCGTCACTTGTTTATAATATTCTCTAATTCTGCGTCGTGTTTATTTTTTCGTGCATGTTTATTTTTTAGAAACAATATACTGATCGAATTTATTGACAGGTAGTTTGAAAACACACATTTTGTGCCAATATTTTATATCTCTTACGTAATGACATCAGTAGCGTTGCGCGCGCATTATGTATGCATATGATCTGAAGTTGTAATCATTTGAACGTCTCATAGTGGCCTACTCATTATAGAAATTTCATATCAATGCGACATGTTCTCCATAGTGCTGCAATTCCTATGAACAGCAGTATTATTCTATATTATCAGAAATATTTTCATTTAAAAGATATAATTAAGACATTATATTAAAAAATTTATCTAAACGATCAAAAAAGTCACGTATTGTTTTTTAATACAAATTCGGCTAAATAATGTTCATAATATTTTTCACATAATCCATATTTTAGAAATACTGCTCGTCGATTTTGGAAACGTCACATACGCTCTACATTTTGTATATGTGTTACTGTAAAAGCCCGAAGATTGGTAAATCCTAGGTTTTACCGGTAAATCCTAGTATTTACCATAGTGAGATGGTAAAAGTCCAAAAAAATACTTGTAAACACTTCCATTTCGGGCTTTTACCAAACTATTTCAATAAATGTTGGCATTTGCCGACAGCTATTAGTAAAAGTTCGAAATGAGCGATAAGTCTGTCCGAGCCTGTAGTCTGCAAGTCCCAACATGTTCATGACTCTTATCTGTACGCGCACCTACCCACTCAGTTGTAGTCTAAAAGTCCTTGCAGAGTGTCAGGCAACAGGCAATAGGAACAGGAAATAGGAATTCGGATTGGTCAATTATTTCTATTCCCTGTTCCTATTGGCTAATGCCTATTCCTACTGCCTGTAGCCTGGCATTGTGCAAAGACTTTAACTTCGTGCGAGTATAGACGAGTGTAAGCGGCTACGATCTAGAATCAATTTGTTTTTATGGTAAATCGCATGCAAAAACAATACACGTTTAACACTATGTGAGAATCTATGCATTTTCTTTTTTTTTTTTAGAATGTTTTTAGAATGTTATTTTTACCAAACCGGGAGGCTTCGCCTCCTCCGAACCCCTTAGACCTCCAGTTCGTATGTAAATGTTTGAATAGTGCTAATAAGTTTCAATAATGCTTCGTTACTTATGCATATTCAGATATATTTCTAATTCGCGTACTGTTTGTATGTGGCACGGAGCACGCGCATAAGGCCGCAAGGCATATACATGTCGCTGCATATCGTCGGTGTGACAGATTTCCTAACTTACCACGCCGTCAACTTCGTCGGCTAATATCTCGCTACTCGGTGCAGAACGACGATTTTGTCAGATAAAAAAGTTGTTTCTCATGCAAGAACGCGTCGATTTTCATCGAAATCGGAAGTGAGGACTCTAAACTGAATAATTACCAATAAAAGTTATCCTTCTTATTATTCATTGATTCACTCAAAATATCGTAAAACCTTTTTCGCATAATATCACTCATTTTTATGTACGAAATAAGAAAACGTCAAATATATTGACACAAACACAAACTGATTCTAGATCGTAACCGCTCACACTCGTTTATAGTTGCACAAAATTAGGCTACAACTGAGTACGTAGGTGCGCAAACAGATAAGAGTCACGAGACTTATCGCTCATTTTGGACTTTTGCCAATAAGTGTCGGGAAATGCCAGCATTAACCAAAAAGATTTCGTAAAAGCCCAAAATAGAAGCGTTTACAAGCATTTCTCGGAATTTTACTACCTTACTATGGTAAGTGCTAGGATTCACCGGTAAAACCTAGGATTTACCAATCTTCGGGCTTTTACGGTATGCACACCAATTGTTGGATCAACAAAGTTAACGCTATGATTGACAGTGTAATGCTGATAATTCATTTCATTTAATGAATTATATAGCTTTCCAGCTATCATTGTAAATAACTGTACGAGATATAGCAAATAATTGTAAGATATGTATATACAGGGTGTCTCGCATAAAATATACCAGGAGAAAAATATAAGTAGAACAGATAAAAGTGAAAAATATAGTCAAAGTCATTTTTCGAACAAGCACGTTTCAAAATTTGGCCCGCTTGCCGCATTGCGCGCACTCTGATTTACCCATCTATTTTATTTAATAACTCGAAATTTTACGTGGTTATTCGAAAAATACGTAAACTTCGACCATATCTTTTACTTTTATCTGCTCGAGCATGTGAGACAATCAATGTTTTGACGATGTCATCTTTGTGTTGAAGCAAATGGAGGAATTTTTGAACATTTATTATAAATTGAGCTGATT
>NW_022639589.1:236237-236688 GCF_010583005.1 Odontomachus brunneus | reverse complement strand
AGCGATAAGTCTGTCCGAGCCTGTAGTCTGCAAGTCCCAACATGTTCATGACTCTTATCTGTACGCGCACCTACCCACTCAGTTGTAGTCTAAAAGTCCTTGCAGAGTGTCAGGCAACAGGCAATAGGAACAGGAAATAGGAATTCGGATTGGTCAATTATTTCTATTCCCTGTTCCTATTGGCTAATGCCTATTCCTACTGCCTGTAGCCTGGCATTGTGCAAAGACTTTAACTTCGTGCGAGTATAGACGAGTGTAAGCGGCTACGATCTAGAATCAATTTGTTTTTATGGTAAATCGCATGCAAAAACAATACACGTTTAACACTATGTGAGAATCTATGCATTTTCTTTTTTTTTTTTAGAATGTTTTTAGAATGTTATTTTTACCAAACCGGGAGGCTTCGCCTCCTCCGAACCCCTTAGACCTCCAGTTCGTATGTAAATGTTTG
>NW_022639589.1:235687-236227 GCF_010583005.1 Odontomachus brunneus | reverse complement strand
TGAAGCAAATGGAGGAATTTTTGAACATTTATTATAAATTGAGCTAATCAATTGCGCATTTTTGTTCCGTTCTTTTGTTCATTGTTTTTTAAAGATTAAAATATATATGTGTAATTGAAATAAATTTAATTTTTCCACTTATATGTTTGCTTTTATTAAAATCATAAAATTCCTATTTTGTAGTATTAAAACGTTTCCTGTAGTATTAAAACGAAGCGTCGTAGAGAAAAACATTATTAAAAAAATATGTTTGTTTTTATGTCCTCTATTTCCCCTCAAAGTTTGTCGGTCTAATTTTTTACACTCTGTATATATACAGGGTGTCCCGAAGTCCCATGATGACCCTTGGTGAGAACGTAGAACGGATTGAGGTGAGCAAGAAAGTCCTGTGCCGTTTTGCGATATTCGCAATAGTTTTTGAGAAATTAATTATTTTGTCTCAACAAATCAGCGTACAGAAAGCGGCAGCGGAAAGAAAGATGCCTTCGGCCGACGTGCGACCGTGACACTCGCGAATCGTATCTCGCCGCATCCCTCCGC
>NW_022639589.1:235083-235419 GCF_010583005.1 Odontomachus brunneus | reverse complement strand
TTAGCGCTTGAACTGTCAACATACATGTATAATGTATGCGCATGCATGGCTGCTTGATAATGCAATGCGCTGATAATGTAATGCGAGAATTTGTGTTTAAATGAACAGGCTTAAAACGCAGAGACTTCGGCCGTTTGATAACATAGTGAAAGACATCGCTCCATATGTGCATCCGAATACGTGTGTGCTCGGAACGTCGGGCAACGGGTAATACAAGAAGACAGACGTATGACGTTCTGTCTTCTTCTCTCGCTCGGGCGAATCAGCGATGGTCACGGTGTGATGCCAAACAGAAGACGCGGCCCGTACACTGTTTAATATTTGAGAGTCTAATTT
>NW_022639589.1:218008-235036 GCF_010583005.1 Odontomachus brunneus | reverse complement strand
TTCTGTTACTCGTCGCCCGACGTTCAGAGCGCACACGTACACGGACGCATATACGGAGCTTTCCATTTCCATATGCTAGCAAACGGCCCACCTCTCTGGCCTATGAAATTGACCCGCGAGCAATCGTCCATTTTC
This sequence comes from Odontomachus brunneus, assembly GCF_010583005.1. NCBI lineage: Eukaryota > Metazoa > Arthropoda > Insecta > Hymenoptera > Formicidae > Odontomachus > Odontomachus brunneus. Next base: position 234,901 of record NW_022639589.1, on the reverse strand, counting down.
TTCGCCGGTCGCGGCGAGCCGTATGTCCCGCCCGTCGCGTCGCGCGCTCTAATTTGTCCAACTAATTTTATTAATATCTCGAAATTTTACGTGGTTGTTTGAAAAATGACCTCTACAATTTTTGTTCAGTTTTATCTGTTCTACTTATATTTTTCTTTTGGCATGTCTTATGCGGGACACCCTGTATATATATATAATTTTTTCTTTTTTTTTTTTTTAATAATAACTATTAAAGTTAGTCGATCAGTAATTGGGATAATAAAAAAGCAACCACTACTACGTTCATAACCATCCATTGATCACAAATAATTCGGCCTTTATGATATTTATGTTTTGCAATCTTTGCTTCATCTATTTCAATAATTATACCTGAACCACCTAATTGTTTCTTATCGTTTTGTAACTATTGAAATAATAATTGGAAATATATAAAATTAATATTATCAGGGCTGGATAACATTTAAAATAGTTTCATTTTAAATATGTATTTAAAATGGAAATGGCATTTTGCATTTTCTATTTCAAATACTTTTTAACCCTCCGAAAACACACTGGGTCAATTTGACCCTTACCTCAACGTTGATCATGAATATGTTGAAGGCATTTTGAAAATTGGCGGGATTGACGCCCTCTATCTATAGTTTTGGGTACTAACTATACCTCAAGATGCTTGTTTTGCAGAACGCAGTGCGCAGTAGAGTTCCCGAAGCGTCCAAAGTCGGTCTAGGATCATTCTGACCCTGTTGTGTACTAAGTGTCGTTTTGTTAAAAAAAAATTTTTCACGTATTATTATTAGAGAAAGTTGCATAGAAAAATAAAAAAATCTTCATATATAATTATCGGCAGCTACCTGCTCCTGCAATTAGAAAAAAGAGCAAGATGTGCACTCTGTCCTTATTCTAAAGATAAAAAGACAAAAATGCAATGTCCGTCTTGCTTGTGTCCTATGCGCGACAAACATCGTCTTTATTTATGTAACGATTGTGGTAGAAGTGAATAAATAAATTATTTATGTATTATTCATCATTATAATAATGTAAATGCCAATAATTAATGACAAATATGATAAAAAATAAATTTTTCTATAACGGTTGCTAAAAAATTTTAATTGTTTTACCCTTAAAACCACCTGCGTCATCTGGCAAAATAATTTTACTTTTTTTAAAGTACACTAAAATAATATTATTTTCTTGATTCTACAATATTTCAAGAATAAACAAATAAATTTTTTGCTAAAATTATTCTCATAAAAAAAATCACGATTGTTTCTTGTAAATTACAATTTTTACAAAAAAATTTTTTTGAGAATTTTTTTAGATATGTTAATAATTATAACGACATTTTTAATTTATTTTACGTGATTTTTCTATATCTCAGGTATATCTAGAAATTTTTTTAAGCTAATCGCACACGTCGTTTTAAAATGGCGGACCCTCAAAGTTAGCGTAGGGTCAGATTGACCCAGAGTGTACTCTATGCTTGAAAAAATAGGTGTGTTCTCGGAGGGTTAAAAAACCATTTTCATTTTACACTTGAAATAGAAATATTTATACGTTTAATCATTTGTAAAATGGGTAAATGGTTTTTCTGAACACTCACAAATTTCCCTTAACGTCAAACTATGTTCTGTGATTGGCCAAAACCCGATTTCTTCTATAGCCACGTTAAACTTAACGTTCGCGAGCATTATTTGTCCTCATTTAATTTTCGGTGAACAACAAGGATAAAATGATTCCGTGAATTGCCCATACAGCACCGAAAGGTTGTAGAAACATTGCATAAACTCCCTTTTTTGCATATAAAAAAAATTCGGATGAAAACGATTGTGAATTTTTAATTGCGACTTTTTTTCTCATTTCTCTTGAATATCTTTATATATTCTCAGAGTTTAACTATTAAAATCTGAAGTATCCTACATATGGAGAAATACAAAAAAAACTTCAAAAAATAGTTTGATGAGCAAATATCCAGTCAGAACCACATGTTGTTTCAAAGTTGATTCGACGTCGATGAAGATTGAATTAACATTGATTCAACGGGTCATCGATTATTTCGATCGTCGAATCAATCTTGAATCAATGTTATGATTCCAACTGGATATAATTTCTCCGAGTTAAAATATGAGGAAGCGCAGATATAACAAAAAATAGCCTAGCTGCATTAAATCTAAGGTTATAAGGTTAAAAAAAAAAATTGCATAAACTACAACTCTAGTATTTAAAATATTGTGCAAAATTAGTAGTCGTGCTGAAAGGCTTAAATAAAAGATTCAAAGATTATTTTAATTTTTCGTATCGAGTAAATGATGCTATTTTAGCTGTTAGCTATCCATTCTTTAAGTTACGGTGAGTACCAAAAGAAAGAAGAAATGTCAAAAAATTGCTTGTTAATGAAGCTGAACCTTTACTAACCTGTGTGTCAAAAACTCGAAATGATTCGACGTACGTATCCGAAGCAATACGCAGTGAAAACTTTTTTGCCTTTGAAGGAAGGTTATCTTCGGATGAAAGTGTTGCAAATATCTCTATTAAAAATACGATTGAACTGCAATGCTTGCAGTATTTGCAAAATAAATATACATGTTTGAATTCGTTTAATGCATTTCCTACGATTCAAAAAATTTGTATAATATAAAAAATATAATTTTTCGTCGTCTGCGCCAATAGAACGATTATTTTCATATGAAGGTATGATTATACATCATTGAAGCATACACGATGATAAATTTGAAAAACAATTGCTGCTCAAATTAAACAGCGTGCTTATCAAATAAAACTCGGAAAAGTTTTTCTAAAGCCTGATCTACAATAAGCTTTTTGTATTCTGTTTCTTGTCTTCTGTCTTTTTTTGGCTTAAGGCTTAAGGTTTAAGTCAGAAAGAGATAAAGAGAAAGAAGCAAAAAGCAAAGAACATATTGTAGATCAGGTTTAAAAGGATCTCGTTTTATTTGATAAAATGTATGAACATCCAAATAAAATGTATATATTAAGAAAAACCATGTTGCATTTGAAAACCATTTAAAATACCTATTTACCAAATTTATATTTAAAATGGATTTGAAAAATCCATTTTAAGTGCCAAAATGCCAAATGTAAAATACTTTAAATATAATTTTTAAAGTATCTTACATTTGGCATTTTAAATGCAATTCGAAAAGCATTTTATCCCCAGTCCTGAACATTTTAATAATATAATATTTTCCAAGTAATTTATATATACTTCTTGACAAAAATTTATCCAATTGACTACATTGTGTGGTGACATTCATCTTTTTTCAAAAAAGACTGTCGAGGTGGATTGAAAAAAGAAAGTAGACAATAAATCTACAAATTTTCACAATATCTAAAGTTGATTGTAACCACGATCTATAAAATGCACTTACAAGAAGATGCCACCAACTGCAAAGTCGATTTTGGAATGAGCTGTAGCGCGTTCGATAGCTATAATATAGAATATAAAAAGTCTAAGAGGGTCTGGGTGAATGGGCCTTCGTTTCCGAAATATCGCGATACAAAGTGAGAGTCACGGAGCCGCATATAAGGCATAACGTGATACTCCCTTTCACCGAAGCGGCGTAATTGAACAGACTAAGGGCCTCCACACACAAATTGACATAACAGTAACGTAAGATGTACCGTAAGAATTGACCAATTACAATCGAGTATTCATCAAAATGGCGACCTTATGTTTCGACGATTCTCAACATGATTGGTCAATTCTTACGGTACGTCTTACGTTACTGTTATGTCAATTTGTGTGTGAAGGTCTTAAAGGCCACGGCACACAGAAAAACTTAAGCAATAAAACGTATGTAGTAAGCAAATTGACCAATCACAGTTGCTGATTTTTCTTACGGTCCAAGAATCAACGATTGTGATTGGTCAGTGTGCTTACTGCTTACGTCTTACTGCTTAAGTTTTTCTGCCATGGTCCTTAAGCGGGAAGCACACATTCTTGCATAAAGGCGTAATGCACAACGCATAAGAAAATTGACCAATCAGGGTCCTTCATCTTCATCGTGGCAATAAAAATGAAAATTGGTTAATTTCTTTATGCATTGTGTATTATGCATCCTGCAAAAGTGTGTGCTCCCCGCTTTAGGCTCTCGTGCCGGTCCTTTATACACCAGCGGCGAACGTTCGAGTTTGGCCGACGAGGAGACAACATGTAATATTTTCTTTTTTTTTCGTATTGTCTGACATATATGTATATCTGTAGTATATATATTTTATATTTCTGTGTCGATATAATTGTTATGTGAGCAATTAAGGTAGTATCACGTCGCGGTAATGGAAAATAAAATTAAAACATACTGTTTACAATCATACAGTACGGCTCCGTGAGTCTCACTTTGCATCGCAATATTTCGGAAACAAAGGCCCATTCACCCAAACTCTTTTAGACTTTTTATACTCTATATTATAGCTATCGAACACGCTATAGGTCGTTCCAAAATCGATTTTGCAGTTGGTGGCATCTCCTTGTTAGAATAAAGGTAATTATTCCGTATAATGGACCCATATAAGAGAGCAAATTACTTTGATTTTGAAATATGTTGTCAAGAACATCCTGAGTAATCTTCAAATGGTTCTAATTGGCACTCATTGTTTATTGAAAAGATATTAACAAAACAAATTTAATTAAATAAACGTTACAACTAATATAACAAAGGTTTTATGATCTTGATCTTACTATATGTTATCAAGGATATCCTAACATTCAAAAATTTTTAAGCATCGCTCATTGTTTGTTAAAAGTTATTAACAAAAGTAGTTTTATAAATAAAATGTAATTTTGGTACATAGTATACACACAATATACATAAACATGGTAAACAATACATGTATATGCGTGAGAGAGGAGCTCCGCCCCTCCTCCCGCACCTTCTCCAGAAAAAAACTAACCCTAACTTAATCCATCTATTGAAATATGGTAAATCGTACACGTATATGCGCAACCTATCCTTTACATTTTTCTACATAATTTGTCAATGAAAAACAATATAAGAATACAAATGCAGGTATTTCAAATGTCGTTCAAATGTTTGCGATATGTCGATTTTTCTATTTGTGTACACTATGTGCAAAAAAAATCGCAAATAGTACTTGCATTTGTATTCTTATATTATTTTTCATTGACAAATTATGTATAAAAATGTAAAAGGATAGATTGTACATATACATGTACAGTACCATATTTTAATATATAGATTAGGTTAAGGTTAGTCTTTTTGTAGACGAGATGCAAGGGAAGAGGCGAAGCCGCGCATATGCGTGTACTGTTTATCATATTTCAACGTATATTGTGTATCGAAATTACGTCCCGTTTATAAAACATTTTTTTTTAATAATTTTTTTAACAAACAATGAACGATGCTTAGAACTTGTTCTAAAAATATTTAGAAAAATGACCTTCATAACATATGCTCAAAGTCAATGTCATAGGGCCTTTCTTGTATTAGCTATAATGTTTATTTATTTAAATTTCTTTTATCAATATCTTTTTAATAAACAATGAGTGCCGAATAAAACTATTCGAAAGTTACTCAGGATGATGTGCTTAACAACATATCTCAAAATCAAAGTAATTAGAGCTAAGTTCCTTATACGGAATAATTACCCAAAAAATTAACGAAGTTGACATCGCACAAGTAGTTGTGTTTTACAACGAGGATATATTATTTGTCGACAAATAACGTTATGATTGAATAAATATTCCAATAGTTGACTTTCGTCATATGTTAAATGAAGAAATTTGTGGAGCATTTTAAGCTTTGAAGTTCACAATATACGAGGGTACAGTGAAAAGGATTCGGCCTGCCAAAAAAAAACAATTTTTTTGGCAAAATTAATATTTATTTTTCAACATAGTCTCCTTGCAACTCAATACATTTAGTTCAACAATGTTCAAATTTTTTAATACCATCAATATAATACAACTTCTCGAAGTCTTCAAAATATACATGGGTTTCCGATATAACTTCCCCATTTAATGTGAATTTCTTTCCTGCAAGTTATTTTTTCATGTTTAAAAAACAAAGAAAAAACAAGAAAAAATCTTCAAACAAGAAAAAATCACTAGATGCCAAATCTAGAGAATACGGTGAATGTAAAAGCAATTCGTAACGCAATTCATGCAATTTAGCCATTGCAATTGCTGCTTTATGAGTTGGGGCATTGTCTTGATGAAAAAGAACTTTTTTCTTTACCAAATAAAATCGTTTTTCCTTAATTTAATTATCCAATCTGGCCAATAATGATGAGTAATATTCTCCTGTAATAGTTTTTCTAGGTAATTGAAAAATATTATACCATATGCATCCCAGAAAATAGTTGCCATAACCTTTCCAGTTGATGGAATGATCTTTGCCTTTTTGGTTTGAACCAGCTTCTACCTATTGCTTTGTTGTTTTGTTTCTAGTGTGTAACGGTGGATCCATGTTTCATTTACAGTTATGTAACGACGCAAAAATTCAGCTGAATTACGTTGGAACAGCTGCAAATATTGCTTTAAAACAATTATTTTTTAACGTTTTTAGTCAACAATAGTAAGCAAATGCAGCACCCATCTTACTGATAGCTTTTTCATATGCAAATGCTCATATAAAATATATTGCACACTTTCATCTGAAATCTTTGCAATGTCAACTAGTTCACGAACCTTTATACGCCATTCATAACTGCATTGTCATTTTTTCAATGATGTCATCAGTTGCCGTTTTCGGTCTTCCAGAACGTTTATCATTTTAAATCGATGTTTGGTTACGTTTAAACTCAGCTGCCCACTTTTCTGTTGTTGAAAACGATGGAGCAGTCTGATAAAATGTTAAATTCATTTCACTTTTAATTTCTGTTGGTGTAAAACCTTTCAAAACAAAGTATTTAATTATAGATGTTCTATTTTTTCCACTTTATAATAAATGTAAAAATTGTCAACTTCAAACAATTGCGAACTATAAACGAATTACTGAATAAATATAACGGAAAATTTGACAGCAACCTCGTAAAAGAATGCACTTTCCAAAAATATAATCGATTTCACGCTCAGTGCGCTACCTAGTTAGGCCGAGAACTTTTCATTGTATTAAATAGACAAACGATATTTTGTTGCACAAACATTACATTCTTAACTTGCTTTGTTCATGGACGAGTGAAACAACGAGACACAATCAAAAGTACATTTTATTCCTTACGGGCTACTCGTACATAACACTCTGCTCGCTCAGTAAGATTGCGACTGATTGGGACGCATAATGCGACGACTGACGGATTAGGAAAATACCAAAAGAGTCTCTCTATCGCTTGAACGCGAGAGGTGGCGCCACGGAGCGTACAACTCGAAGACTCGTAACTAAAGGTCTATATAAAAGGCGCTTACACTAATAGAACGTAAAACATCACGTATTAGAGCACAAATATAACACACATTTCTTTATGTTCAGGAGGTTTGTATTCTGAAGGATATTCTTGATAATATCTTGACTACGTCAAGATCTAAACCATTGCATGTAACAAAAAGTAAATATTTATCTATGATTAATTTGTATAATAAACTTATACAAAGTCTGTTCGGAAAGTATCCGACCTACAACGCTCGCCACCAAAATATACAGCACCTGCCACCAAAATCCAAACGAATAATTTGTTTAAACAAAATTCTATTCGTCAGAATGTAAAAATTACAAAAAAACTTTTTGTACATCACTAGTGGTATCCTTTTACAGTTACTCTATATAACCCCTTTTTGTTTCGATGATTGCTTCAATCCTTGTCTTGAAGGGGTGACACGCTCTCAGCAAAGCACTCTTCTATATTGACGAATACCGCCTCGATAACGGCCTGGAGAGATGTCACGTTAAAATGTTTCAATTTGGTTACTCGTTCAATGACGCTCCACTCGTAGTAGTCCAACAGATTCAAATTTGGACTGTTCGGAGACCAGAATTCCTTGGACCAAAACATATCTACATTATCCGACAGCCAGTTTTGAACTAAGTGACTCGTGTGCGCCAGCGCGTCGTCCAGCTGGAAAACGTACGGTCTCCTGGCAGCCACGGTATCTATCCACGGCTTCACTACTCTCGTCAAAACACGTAAATAAACCTCTTTTGTGACGGTTTCTTTCTTTTGAAAAAAATGTAGCGGCATGACGTGACCTTCACTGAAGACGATGCCTAGGACGTGAATAGAGGCTGGAACATCGTCCTAGCTATTATAGAGACATCTTCGAAATCGTGGGCGAGTCAACGGTCGCTCCTCCGATTCATCTTGGCATCGACAGAAAAAATCTTCTCGTCTGAAAAAAAACCTAATGCGTTCCACATCTTCGTTTTTTAACGAACACAGAAGCAAACTATAGCGAACAACTCTGTTCATCTTGGCAGCCTCGAAGAGCATTTGTCAAACTTTTATCACATAGGACTTGAAACGTACGTCTTCTTCAACAATTGGACGCATTGTAGTGTTACTCACACCCAATGTTTTTGCCAATTTCGTCAGAGACAGTTTTAAATCCTCTGAAATGAACTCTTAAGCCCTTTCGATAACACTGTTTCGACAAAAATCGAACTTTTTTTCGTGACACGAGTGCGAATAGTCATTTCCGATGTATTTTTGCCTGCTGAACACGAATGCATCGTCCAAATTTGGCTATCACAATTTTTAGAAAAATGGCGTCAAAGAGGCCAATAATAACGATTTTGGGAATTTTCGTGGCGCTGTAACGCAAACAATAAATTTGTTTTCTACATTTCGTTAATGCCACACAAAAGTATTAACTTTTAGCTTGAAAATGCATCTCGTCTCGTTTCCCAACGATCTTTTGTTTTCAACATATAGCCAATCAGAAACAGTCATCGGCATCAATATCACTGGGCAGAACAATTTTTTTTACAAGAAGACGAATAGTCATTTCCGATGTATTTTTGCCTGCTGAATACGAATCCGTCGTCCAAATTTGGCTATCACATCACAATTTTGAGAAAAATGGAGTTTAATACAAGATAAGCAGATTCCTGCATTCGTCATTTTTTACCTCTTTGACGCCATTTTTCTCAAAATTGTGACGTGATAGACAAATTTGGACGACGGATTTATGTTCAGTAAGTAAAAATGCATCGGAAATAACTATTCGTACTTGGGTCACAAAAATTTGTCAAACAGTATAATTGCTGGAGTCCTTACCAACTTTTCTTTCGAATGGCTCTTCCTCATCGAGTTGGCAGAACCTTTTTCAAACGTCTCCGAAGCCAAATATTTAGTCGCAATATCATATACTGTTAAGGTTGCCAACTGTCCGGTTTTAGTCAGTGCTGGAATTCTGTAACTCGTTATTGGAGTTAATGTTTCGTTATCGTTGCGCAGCTTTTGTATATCATAGAAAAGTTGCGCAACGATAACGAAACTGTCGTTAACTCCAATAACGAGTTATAGAATAGAGCTACTGGACTGTCAGGTTTTCAGGAATTTTGTCCAACGTCGGGTTGACTAGTCAAACCGGACGTCATATGTCCGGTTTTTAAATACATCCAATTAATAGAATGCAATTTATATCATAAAAAGAAAAAATTAAAAGCAAATATAATGCAAATAAAATGCAGGATATGCCAAGTACGTTTTACCGCAAAATATGATGGAGTTAGTGCAATTAAACAACATTTAAAATCACTAAAAAATAAAAATGCAGAAAATCGACAAAAACAAAATCAATTATTTCATAACTTTTTCGAAAGTATATTCGAAAATATATCAGGAAATGAATCTCTTGTTTTATGTAAACTTTTTTTTTACATACCATTCAGTCAAACATAACCATAGTTATATTAGTGCAGATTGTTTCATTAAAAATGTTAAAGAATTTTTTCCTGACTCTAAGTTGGCACAAAAATTACAGTGTGGTAGAACAAAAAAATGGAAGCAACAGTTAAAAATATTTTAGTTAAAGTTAGTCTAGAAAATGTTTTATATGATTTAAAGAATGATTCTGTTTCTCAAATTGTGCCAAAAAATGAACCTAGTATTTCAGCTGCAGTTTCCACAGACAGACCAATTATTTGATCCCATACCTTATTCTATTACATGCAATACTATAATGGCTATACAAAAATGTTTCCTTGTGTTATTAAAATACGATCCTGGCAATACAAAAATGTTTCCTTGTGTTAAATATTTTATACGTGAAAAAGGTATTCAAAATAAAATTATTGAATTTGATGAAGATGCTAATGAAACAGTTATTAACATTTCACAAAAATTATAGAAATTTTGATTAAATCTGGTTTGTCAGCAAAAAATATGATTTCATTTTCAGCAGATAACGCTTCTGTAAATTTTGGTAAACATCATTCAGTATATAAACTTTAGAAAAATAAATATAATTCTGGTCTTATAACAGCTAACTGTTTATGTCATGTTCTAAATAACAGTATTAGACAAGCAAATAAAAAACTACCTTATGACATAGAGAATCTGGTCATTAAAATTTACAATAAATTTTCTGCGAGTGCACAAAATGTTGAACAACTGAAAGACTGTTTTGAATTTGTAAACCTCGAATACGAAAACATGTTTCGTCAAGTTTCAACAAGATAGCTTTCTTTGTATCCTATGGATAGGTTATTAAAGTGCTGGCCAGCGATTAAAACTTACTTTTTGCAACAAGATAATGTTCACCCTGTAATTCTGCAATTTATAAGTAATAAAAAAAATGGACCGATTGAAGATATTTATTCATATCTTACTCTTCCAGAGTGTTACTTATATTTTATTCACAACATAATTGTTACGTCTTGCATTGACGTAAGTTATATCATATCTTTCCTTTCTCCTGTCGGCACATAACTCAACCATAACCCAATAAACAGTTCCAAACCATAAATGGTTTTCCATCTTTTCCAATAAAAATTCCAACGATAATCCCAGATATCGACCTGGGAAATACGGAATACCAAAAACCTCCTAATTTCTAAAGCACATTCCGCCGGAAGTTATCCATAAAATCAAAGGAAACCGCCAACGCTAAATAAAATATCCTGACTCATTTTTCCAACTTGCATCATCCTCTTCCGCCCTACCCAAAAATTCCCTCACTATCTTAAAATCCTCCAATAACCACCTCTTTTAAACGTATGATTTTCTCCACTCACAGTCCCAGCCAAAAAAATTTTCCTAACCCTATCTCCTCACCTATTACTGGCTGCAACGTTATCCGATATCTACCTCCTTAACGAATCCAACACCTAGTATCCCCGAAAATTCACATTTTCCTACCAAAACCATCCCCAGCTGATACCCTATAAAAATTGCGACTCCGCGACGCAAACTCATTTCTTAGTCCGTTACTTTTATTTCTTCACTTCTGAGATCATTCCTTGGACTTCTGGGTCCACTTCTGACACTCGCTTTACGTATCCGGTTCACCAAAAGTAAATTTTTCATTTTTTTTTTCTTTTTTTGTTGTCATTCCTGCCGCGTTAATTGTAATAATTCCGATAAGTTTAAAATTCGATTTCGTTCTTCGAGATCCACTTTCTCCTTCGTTTTCTATTCCCCATATAAATCCTGAAGACTAACTTTCACCCACACTCCAAACACCTACACGCATACTCACACATTCACACACATATAGCCCATATTTTTTTGTTACTGTAACCTTTCGATTTGTAACTAACCGCGATGAATAAATTTGTAACAAGCCGCGAGAAATAAATGTAATTAATTAGTGTTATTTCAAATCTCAATTTTCATTTTCATTTCGAATTTTATTTCTTCCAATCCCCTTTTCCTTCGATTATTCGCTCTTGATCCGTGCCGCGATAAAGAGATTCGGTTCTCTGATCGGAAAAAGGACCACTCACCGTACGTCGACACACGCGTAAAACGATCCTTGTGGTCGCTGACTCGTTGCTCGACCTACGCGTACGGCCGAGGCTTTTCGTCACGTTGCGTTCTTCGCAACGTGACGAAAAGGATGTAACATAATGAACTTATTTTATGTTCTTGATTGTGTTGCCATTGATGTCATTGATTGTTCAACTTGAGAGTAATACTATTGCTGTTATTGATTTACATAATATTCTTTGCTGCTTCAGAGATAGTTTGAAAAGCAGAATTAGTGAAAATTTTTTTGGGTTCAAAATCAGTCAAGCTTTACCAAATTTGACATGGGATGACAAAAATTCATTTGAACAACATATTACCAATTTTTATCTTCGTATATGTATTTATTCATATATGTATTTCTGTATATCATGTATCTGTCATGTATCTGTCATATCATGTATGTATTCATATATGTATTTCTTATCGAGAAGTGGTATAATTTCAAAGATAGTCCGTTCCAGTATTTTTCAAATATTTGTCCTTCAAAATTTGATTCATTTCAAGATATTATAAAAGCAGCAGAAGTTCTCAAATTACAATTTGATGAAGATCAGTTATACAAAAAATATATAATATTAAAAATTACTGCTCATTATATTGATAAAAATTTATCAATTGAACAACAATGGATTTTCAAAAAGACAATTTCAACAGACATTTTCAAAAAGTATAATTTTACTACATACAACTTACTAAAAATAGTTCACGCCATACTTTCAATACCAACAAGTAATACTTTCCTAAAAAGAATGTTCAGCTTAATAGGGCAAGTATGGACAAAATAAAAAAATAAAATGGAAGTTAAACTGATCAAAGCTGAATTATTTGCTGTCATTAATTTTCACATGTCATGTAATGAATTTGTAAAGTATGCCAAATCTAAACTAAATCTATTAAAAGCGGTAAGAAATACAGAAAAATACAAATTTAATTAACAAAATGGCCTTTTTATGAACTTAGACTGTAATACTAATGTTATATCACAAATTATATTTCATATATTTTGTTGTAACAAATGTTAAAATTTTTTATCTTAATATATATATATATATATAATTATTAAACGTTTTAAATATTTTAACAAAATGTTTATAACAAATTTCATAAGTATAAAACATTGTCAATTTCATATGTATAAAAAATTTAATTTTGCTTTCAGTAATATATTTTATAAACAATAGTAATTTTTGTATTATTTTATCCAACCAGTTTTAAAATCTGACTGTTTTAAAATAGTGGTCAACTGTTTTAAAATAGTGTACGTGACCAACTGTTTTAAAATAATATTTGGAAAACGATATTGTAAATAATTTCTTATTAAATTGTATATTTTATGTACTTAGTTTGATGTTATTGTCCGGTTTATCCGGTTAGATTTTGTTATCAAAGAAAAAATATTGAATAATTTAAACTATTGAATTTGGCAACCCTATATACGGTCGATCTCGGGTACTCGAAAAACCGAGTAATTTAGGTCTGTAAACACTCAGCGCGAAGGCCTTCGATTATCGCCGCTCTTCGGTTATACTTTGCACTCGATCTTATCTGCTCGAACATTTTGAGGTTATGCACGCTTACTACAAACATCTGACTTAGGCATAAGGCAGAGAACGAGATGTAAGCGTCGTAGTCACAGATGTAAAGTAAGGCAGAGAAAAACGTAAACGTAAAGCTAAGGGCTATGGCACACAGAAAAACTTAAGCAATGAGACGTAAGCAGTAACCAGTAGACTAATCATAGTTGTTGATTCTTGGACCGTAAAAAAATCAGCGACTGTGATTGATCAATTTGCTTACTGCTTACGTTTTACTGCTTAAGTTTTTCTGTGCATTACTAGCCTAATAGCCTTTTATAACTTACGTTCACGTTTTTCTCTGCCTTACTTTACGTCTATGACGCTTATATTTCGTTCTCTGCCTTAGCCTTTACCACGGCCCTCTTTATTTCCAGGCTGGGGCAATGTAAATGTGGCAACGTTACGTGCCGGCCTAGTCATGTAAACACAGTGTGTGAAGTTGTTCTGATAAAAATTATTATTTGATAGTAAGTAGTTGTACATTTTTGAATGATTTAAATAAAATTTTTTTCTGTAAGAGATAAATATATATTTCCTCTGTCTTTAAATAGAGAAAATTACTTAAAACATAAATACTTGTCATATGATTGTCTTAACCTCAAATAGTGAAATCAATGTTATATAATATTATGTTATGTCTATACATTTTCGGCCTATGAACTGAACATCCCCCCAATCTGCACAAGATAGCCGGGTAGGATTTTTTCGGGATATGCCCTAAGTCCATAAAGAGCCTAGATAGGCATGCCCTAAAATAAACTTGGCATCGTTGGGTCTAGAAAGGGTGTACAAAAGCAAATTCTGAGTAGAATTTCCTTAACAGACCCTAAATAGACACTATTGGGGATGCTCCTAACTAGGCCTACCACTATTGCGCCTAGAAATGACCTACAAATACAAATTCTGAGTAGAATTTCCTAAACAAGCTCTAAATAGGCACTGTTGAGATTCTCCTAACAAGGCCTACCACTACTGTGCCTAGAAAGGGCCTACAAAAACAAATTCTAGGTAGAATTTCCTAAATAGATCCTGTTCCTAAATAGGCGCTATTGGAGATGCCCTTAATAATTCCTGCCATCGTTAGGCCTATATATGGCCAAATAACAGGATTTCTAAAGGAAAATTCGTAAATAAATCCAAAATAGGCACAAATGTGGATGCTGTAGACATCAACACAACAAGACATGTACTTATATAATTCAGTCAGGGTCTCGTTTATTCAATTCTTAAAATAGTTTAAAGTCTTACAGAATTTTAGTTTATAGTCTTAGATTAAAACAAAATTTATATAAGTTTGAAATAAAACCAAAATATCTATAATTTTGGTTCTCAAAAATACAGTCTTCCAAATAAGGCGTGTTTATATAGGGTTCCACACAGCAAGCTTTCCGAAAGATAACTTAGAAATTATATTGAAATATAACATTAAAATAATTTGTAAATATTTGTGAAACATTTTATCAAAATCTTTTTCACTAAAATATTTCAGAAATCGCTTATAATCGCGTTGATTTATATATTTATATATAAATTTAATTAACTTAATGAAATCTTATATGGTAAGGTATGGATTTCTCCTTCTTTTAATTGTATTCCTTTATAATAACTCAAAGTTTATAGTCTTTCATGATTTTATTTATTTAATAACAATCAACAATAAAAAAATTTTTACTATAGAAATTTTAAAATAACGAAATGGAAGTGCGGGATCTTGTAGACCTAACCTTATTAGCTAAGGGTTAAATTAACAATAAAAGTATGAAAAATATAATTTTTATTAAAATTATATCATTTTATTAAGTTATATTATAAAAAAATTATATTACTGTATTAATCACAACACATATGGATAAAATGTAAGACACTAATATCGATTGAAGAAGTGGCATAGTGTTTAAGGCAACAGATTCATAATCCAAAGGCAGAGTCCAGGTTCGAGTCCCACCAGTGACAGTGGGAATTTTTAAATGTGATGTAGCATTAGAATCAAGTAATCTAAAGTTTTCAAATAAAATCAGAAAGCGCTGTGACCTTTACGAATATAGTTTCTATTAGAAAAAAAGTAATACATATCCATACATAAAAGAATATTTTTTTCTACTTAGGCATATCCAAATAGGACTTATATAGGCGTGCCAGAATAGGGCCTCGTCAGATTTACAAATCGGACCCTGACTTACAAAAGCGCTACATCTCTGTACAGAGCCTATTCGAGCTTGCCTGAATGGCGCCTAAACAGAAATGGGGAAAAACTATTTAGGGCCTTTACAAGCCCTCTTTTAAATTCCTATCCGGGTAGACAAGGAAACTGTGTCCGCAGCAGAATTGTGAGATAGAGAATGACTGCAACGTTCCTCTCCGTACATGCGCACAACGTATGCGCCATAGCAAAACAGGAGAAAAGTGGGGGAACCCAAATAAGGCCGCAGATAACCTTTCAGAATCCCTCTTGAAAGTAAAAATGCGTACCTATGTTATATGTAAATATACAAAAAGAAATCCGACGAAAATATACTCATTCATTCGTAAGTAGTAACACTGTTCAGAGAATTTCAGAGAATAATTTTCAGCAAGAGAAGTTATATTTTTATGAACGGAGAATAACATGTGACAAAATTAGAACGTACCAAGTCTTTCTACTTCCAATAAAATCAATAATTACAAATATTGTTTACTATTTACGAATAAATGGGTATATTTTCCGTCGGATTTCTTTCTGTATATTTATATATACAGAATATATATTTATATATATTTATATATAACATAAGTACGCATTTTTACTTTCAAGAGGGGTTCTGAACACTGAAATGTATACTACCTGGAACGCACGTTACCTCTTGAAGCGTGCGGGATGAGAGAGAGGTTCCTTGTTTCCTCTCTTATCCTTGTCTGGTCCATAGTATAGTCGAGAGTGGGGAGAATGTGATACAATCCAAGTTAAAAGTTAGAGATAATATGAAAAACAGTGACCACTGAATGGCAATAACTTAAGTTTATGAATGAAAGTTTAAAATATAAAAAAAAATATGTATATTTTTCTCATGTATATTTTTCTCATTTATTAGTATTCACTTATCAACTTATTATTAAGAAAAACAAAGCAAAGATAGTTCCTAATTCGGAGATTCAGCTTATGTTTAGAAATTAGCCGATTTAGCTTTTGCTTCAGACTATACTAGACAAAGACAGAACGCTGTTCTAGACCTACAAGCATGCTCTCTCTCTCATCCCGCAACACTCAAAAGGTAGCGCGCGTTCCAGGTAGTATACAGGGTGAATATTATATATCGGAACACCTGAATATCTCGAAAACAAAGCGTTGTATAAAAAAATGTTAAATACAAAAGTTGTAGGGTTTAAAAAGATCTATTTTATGATATTAGCAGTTTGACCTTGAGTTGCGTCATAAAGATCAGGTCAAGGTCACAATGAT
>NW_022639589.1:208868-217998 GCF_010583005.1 Odontomachus brunneus | reverse complement strand
CAACTCAAGGTCAAACTGCTAATATCATAAAATAGATCTTTTTAAACCCTACAACTTTTGTATTTAACATTTTTTTATACAACGCTTTGTTTTCGAGATATTCAGGTGTTCCGGTATATAATATTCACCCTGTATATTTCAGTGGTTCTGAAAGGTAATCTGCGGCCTTATTTGGGTTCCTCCACTTTTCTCCTGTTTTTCTACGGCGCATACGGAGGGGAAAGTTGCACTCATTCTCTATCTCACACAATTCTGCTGCAAACACGGTTTCATTGTCTATGTTCAGTCCATATATTATAGGTCCATGGTTTCGGCCCGTATTCTGAATTCTCTTTTATCGATAAAAGCGCCTCTAAAGAAAGCTTAGAAGCTATCTGATTGGCTGAAAAGCTACATATATGTTGTTTTTAGCGATAAAAGAAGTTTTAAAATAAGTGTCTTTGTGCTTCCAGTTTGTTATATATTAGTCTTAATTTGTTGACTAAATGTTTCGTAATTTAAAATGATATTGCTTTTTAACCATTCCTCGATTTTTTTCTACTGACTTCATTAAAATCTGTCTTCTTGTGTCAATACCCAGATAGCACACATGTTTTAGAAATGCTTTATAAACGTTAGAACCAAATCTTTCATAACCGTTTCCAAAACGTTTCATAACGTTTCTGAAACATTTTTCATGAGTAAAAATGTCCACTCAAAAAACGTTAAGTGAAACGTTATTTTTGCGAAAAAAATCATTGAAGAAACGTTTTATAAACGTTTTAAAATGTTTTATAAACGTTTCATAAATAAGGTTTCAGAAAAGTTCTTGTTAAAACGTTTCTTATTGGTATTTTACGGTTCTAAAACTGTAGATACGTTTAAGAAACGTTTCTGATACGTGTATGTGCTACCTGGGTATTTTGTCGAATTGTAATGATGTAGACAAATATTATGTTATTTGTGTTATCGCATACACATATATTTTCTTACAAATTTTATATTACAAGTATGATACAAAAAGATTTGTTTCTTTATAAAATTTTATGTTTCGTAGTTTATAAGACTAAAGTTTCATATATAAAATATGAGAAATTTTCTGTTTATATAAAGAGAATGATGTTTCATTTCATATAATAAAAAGCTGGGCATCTATTAACTACACCGTTGTAATTACATTGATAATTATCAATGACATCAAAATTCATGACATCAATTATATAACTTTTTCTAGGACAGAAACGTAAAAAATGAAAAGTTAACTGCTGTTAACTTAATAGCAAACATGTTTATTTTTTATGTTTCCGCCCTAGGAATAAGTTACATAATTATTTTATTATGTTATCACCTATTATTTTAACATTTCACCCTATTATTTTAACATATAGATATATATATTTAAATAATATAAATTTAAAAAATTTAGTCTCATTGCTTAGTCTAGTAGATCGGCTATTATTAACTGAGACATTGCTACATTGAGTAGCATAGCCTGGAAATAAAGAAAGTCGTGCTCTTACCCGAACGTAACAATGACCTACCACGAAGTCAATGAGGCGGGAAATTCAAATTTAAATTTGTCCGAATTTTGATTGCAGATTTTGTACATAATGTACTAGTAATATTTGCATAACATTTCTTATATATTACACCGATTCTCAAATATTCTCAGGATATACTAAATTATTCAATGTTCTATATATGTAATTGTTAAATATAATAAATATATTCAGGAAGTAACATTTGCTTTTTCTATTAAAATATTAATACTTTGATAACGAAAATCAGCGTAAAATTTTTCATAGTTAATATGAATTGCTTCATATATTGTTTGTATTTTGTAAATTAATTTATTGTTTATTATAATCATTTCAATGTTTGATTTAAAATCCGAAAGCAATCATAGCGTCATTCGTTCGCTAATAAACTGTTCGAAAAAAATATAGAATTAAAAAAACTGTAGATAAAAATGAGCGAAATCTGAATAAGCATACCTCCGTAAAAAATCATTATACGAGCATCTTTTTTCGTTTCAAGAGTAAAATATCTACCGTAAAGGGTAATTATTTAATTTACTTTCAGTTGACTTCCTCACCTTCGATTTCGATAAAAATAAGCTTAATCAACGCGTTTTTGCACAAGAAACAAGTTTTTCCTTTGAAAAAACAAAATTGTCGCTCTGCATTGAGTACCGTTGAGATATTAGCCAATAAAGTTGACGTGTTAGGTTAGAAAATCTGTCACACCGATGATATTCAGCATCATGATACGCACCGGCATTAATGCCGTCTGTATATCCGTGTGACTCGCACGATGACGCGTCACTCATGTATTGCTGCCTATAGGTGAGGCACGAATGGCGGAGAGAGCTAGTGGTACACGATCGTCGGATGGTTAGAGAGGGAATAGTGATGGGAGTCGAGGCGATCTTCTATCCTTTATCGCAGACGTAAGAACGAATGAGATAGCATTATAAGCGTGGCCAGAAATGCTGTCCTAAAATACGTGTAACGCACACTAAGAAAACGTTCGACAAACACTCTCTCGTCTATATGTAAGCAATACGCAGTGTCCCGACGACTGTTTCGCTCGTTTGAACGTCCATGCATTTTTTGTTAGCAAGGAAATTACTATAATGCAAAAGGAGATCTTGGAGAAGGATTTTCAGGAGGTTATGCAACATTAAAATTAAAAATACTCTTCTTCGATAATCTATATAAGTGTTGTATTGTTACAGTATTCTATATTGAAATAAATCTAATATTTTTTTTTTTCAAGAACAGCTATCAAGAAGCATTTGTCGAAACCTCTTGAAAACCCTTCCCAAAGATCTCCTTTTACATTACAATAATTTCCTTACTAACAAAAAAAATGCATGGACGTTCGAGCGAGCGAAACAGCCATCGGGACACCGCGTATTGCTCACGTATAGACGAGAGAGTGAGTCGAGCGTTTTCTTAGTGTGCGTCACACGTATTTGAGGACGGCATTTCTGGCCACGACATCTCATAATGCTATCTCTCTCTCGCTCTTACGTCTGTAATAGAGGATGAAAGATCGCCTCGACTCCCACCACTATTCCCTCTCCAAGCTGTCCGACGATCGTATACCGCTAGCCCCCTCCGCCTCAACGTGCTGCCCGTGCATATATGCAATACTACTATATGGCGCGTAGAGTTCTCAGCGATGCCGTAACACTACGGTGACAATGCTCGACTATCTTTTTCTGTATCAATATCAGTGTTCTGTCTGTGCAAAGCGCATGCGTAAAATTTACCCTTCCATCATGGTCTAAAGCTGGTGGCACATAGAAAAAGCAGTACAACGTTAAGCAGTAAAACGTAAGCAGTAAGCAAATTGACCAATCACAGTCATTGATTCTTTTTACGGTCCAAGAATCAACGACTGTGATTGGTGAATTTGCTAACTGCTTACGTTTTACTGCTTAAGTTTTTTTATGTGCGCCACTAACCAATACGATTAGACCTGACTATCACATATAGAATGGACTGCTAAATGAGATGGTGGGGGTAGGACAGATGTAGAGTGAGAGGCAGACAATAATATGACACCTTCCGTCTCTTTTCCAAGTAGGAGCGTAGCGCATCGTAACAGAATCTTAATCATACTGATAATTTATAATAAATGTTTCAAAGAGTTACTTGTGCTTTTAGTCTAGTGTAACATTTTTAATATTTAAAAAATATTACTGTTTTATACATAATTATTAACATTTAAATATTAACATTTTATTAGTATTGGAATGAGAATAAATATGAATACATATGTAAATAGGTACGTAGAAAAAGAAATACACCTCGATATTATATATGCAGCAGTATTTATTAATTGGTTAACTGACAAAAATGTACTATTTTAACTTTTGTATTAGATGATATTTTCGAGCAACGTAATACGTAATAGAGATGTAGCGTGAAGTAATACTCTCGCGTCTAGCTCGGGCCCTGACTTTCGCAGGATACAGTATTGCTGAAATTCCTGCAGCCAATTAGACTTCAGTAAACAGAGACGGAAGGTGTCCTACTATTGTCTGCCTCTCACTTTACATATGTTCCTGCCCCCACCACCTCATTTAGCAGTCCATTCTATATGTTGATGGATCTGAACCCTTACTGAAATTAACTTCGCACGCACGCACGCACGCATACCGTTATAGACACTATCCATATTTATTTTTATTTATTATTCAGTTTCTTTAATACATTTCCAGTGAGAAATGACTCGTCGATCGACGTCGAAAAGACGTCGCTATGTTTACATGTATATATGTTTACATTTTGTCGCCATACTTGCGCATTGCGATCATAGAACACTTGCCCTACTCTTTTCTAGTAAGCCAATTACCGTCCATCTTCTATCCTTCAGTCTTCTTTCGCTTTCTCTTATGGCAAAAATTCTCTACGTGTCATATATTAGTATTACATATATGTGCTCGTGCCTCACCTACAAGTAGTGCTGCAGAAATGTGCCCGCGCACACCGCAGCGTGCCAGGAGAAGGTATCTCCTTCATGCACCTTCTCCTAACGCACGCACACAACGCTGCTGCTCCGTGTATCGGTGTAAAGCGGCGTCGCTCATGTAACGAAACGAGAAAAAGAATGGTCGTCTTCGCTCCTTCTCGCTCCGATTCACTGCGTTTACGCGTGTCCGAGAATATTTTAGCTTTCTCAGCGTGGACCTGAATCGCGAGCGCGATTATGATATATTGTCGCTGCCGAGAAAAGATTCTCTATGTAAAGTTTCTTATCAAGTCAAGATATCAATATAGTTCAGAATTTTATTCTACATATAATAATACAAGTATCTTAAAGTCACAAAACATGCACATAGGCTTTTTTACGGCAGCGACAATTTGTGACAAAATACGAAATAAATATAAGGCGAACATTTAATGCAACGTGCCAGTAAAATGTCGCCCGGAGTAAAAGTAATGTACTGGCAATTTCCTGACGAACGTTCTATATTTTAATAGGATACCTTTAAACCATTTGTTTATCGTTATATTGATAGAATGAATGCTTTTTATCTTTTGAAGCAACTGTAGCACTATGAAAGCAAAGGTGCTAAGATTACTTCCCAGACAACATAATGTCTAAAATCTGGACATAAGATGTCTTAGGCCTAGTTGTACCAACATTATTTTAGCTTTAAGCGAAACTTAAATATATATCTATCTTTATCTTTCTTTCTAAATGAATAAAGACAGATATATATTTAAGTCTCGCTTAAAACCAAAATAATGTTGGTGCAACCGAGCCTTAGAGATCATCTTTAAGATGTCTTTCAGACAATTTACGTATGTAACGATGATGTACACCTGCATCGTCACTAATCCGGCTCGACCGACCACCAGTCGGGCCGTGCACCGGCGCGTTGCGCCAACATAAACGCCATAAGGCCTACCACACAATACGCGTAAACGTCAGACAATACGCGGAAACAAAGCGAGCGAAGAACACGCTCAACACGAGGTATCAAAAAAATCGCAAGAAGGGAGGAATTATAATAGCGGATATCAGTTTATAGCCAATATATTGATCATAGATGCATTGATGATAGTCGTGTTCGCGACTTGGATCCGCATCAAGAACCAATTAAGCAGTGTCCAATGGTATCGATAAAGCAAACTGTTTTGTCTACATTATTTGATAAATATTTACACGTTCAATAAAGTTATCTTAGCATTTTTGTTTTCATAGTGTTACAGTTGCTTTAAAAGATAAAAACAGTTCCGCATTCATTCTATCAACCCAAACAGCACAATCTACTAAAAGATGTCTTAAAGACGTCCAAAAGATGTCCTTATTCCTTTTGGATATCTTTAAAATATCTTTCAGCAGTTTGTGTTGTCTGAGAATATAACGATAAAGGAAATGGCTTAAAGATATCCTATTAAGACGTAGAACGCTCGTCAGGAAATTGCCAGTACGTTACTTTTACTCCGTGCGACGTACTGGCACGTTGCATTAAATGTTCGCCTTATATTTATTTCGTATTTTGTCACAAATCGTCGCTGCCGTAAAAAAGGCTATGTACATGTTTTGTGACTTTAACATACTTGTCTCATTATATATAACTTGTCTCATTATATGTAGAATAAAATTCTGAATGTATATAGATATAAACATCTTGATTTGATAAGAAACTTTACATAGGGGATCTTTTCTCGACAGTGATATATTATAATCGCGCTCACGATTCAGGTCGACGTCAAGAAAGCCAAAATATCCTCGGACATACATAAACGCAGTGAGTCGAACCGAGAAGATACAAGAAAGAGCGAAGACCATTCTCTTTCTTACTTCGTTACATGAGCGACGCCACTTTATATCGATAGACGAGCAGCAGCGTTGTGTGCTTGCGTTAGGAGAAGATGCATGGAGGAGGTATCTTCTTCTCGCACGCTGCGGTGTGCGCAGACACATTTCTGCAGCACTGCCTATAGGCAGCAGTGTGTGAGTGACGCGTCATCGTGTGTGAGTCACACGCACATACGGACGGCATTAACATCGGTGCGTGTACATGCCGTGCGGTCTCATGTGCGCGTTCCGTGACTACATACGCATGCTCTGCGATAGTTTGCATGAAATTTGAAAAATATAGGAAATGAATGCAGCGCGACAATGTGTTTTATATTAGAATATCGCACTTTGTCTATCAAGCGACACGGTACCCAATAAACGCTAGGTATTCCTGGAATATTCACAGAATGTTCTACAAACCCAAAATTAACATCCCAAGAATGTCCTAAAACATTCCGGAATATTTACAGAATGTTCAAGGAAGATTCAAATAAGCGCTAAATGTTCCACTTTTTTACAAATATTGGCGAATTGGTTGAAATAAAAAACCAGTCAACGTTTGCTGATTTTACTTGAAATTTAAGATTACTTGATTCCAAATGTTATATAACACTTAAAAATTTTCACTAACATTGGGATTCGAATTTGGAGCTGAGGCAGCACCTTTGGATTATCAGCGTATTGCTTTAGACACTACACCACTTCTTCGATCAAAACGTCTTATATTTTGTCTATACATGTTGCAATTAACGCAATAATATAATTTTTTTATAATGATTTAATTTTAATAAAAATTATATTTTTCGTACTTTTATTATTAATTTAAACCTCAACTAGTTTTATTATTAATTTAAACCTTAACTAGTTTTATTATTAATTTAAACCTTAACTAGTAAGGTGAGGCTACGAAACATCACACATTCCATTTCGGTCTTAAAATATTTATAGTAAAATTTTCTTTATTGCTGTTATTAAATAAACAAAGTCATAAGAGATTATAAAAGAGCACAATTAAAACAAGAGAAAAAATCCATCTTACCATATAAAATTTAATTTATATATAAATAATAATAATATATATATAATAATGATATAAAATACTATAATAAATAATAATAATAATATAAATAAATAATAAATAATATAAATAAATAATAAATAATATATAAATAATAATAATAAACTTATATATAAATATATAAATCAATGCTTATTATAAAGGATATCTGTCTAATGTAACCATACCATATAATAAATGAAATTAGCTAATAATAGTAATTTCTCAAGAATTCTCAGAATATCTCAAGTAATGATTTCCAATATATTCATTATAGTAAATTTCTGAGGAATACTTTAGAAATAATATTAAATAATAAACAATATAATTATATAATAATAATATTAAATAATAATATTAGAATAATAATTAGAAAATTAAACTCGAGTAATTCTTCGGATATTCATTTTTTTAATTCTTTAAGTGTTCCTTAAAATTCTCTATGAACTTCTATTTATCTCTGTGCTGTTTGAGTAGAATATTTCTTATTGTACGTATTGTTCATGGAATGTTCATGGAATATTCTGGATATTTCACGATTATTTAAACATTCTATAAACATTCCTTTGATATTCTGGTATATACAGAACTTCTGGAATACAAACGGAATATTCCAGGAATATCTAATGTTTACTGGGTAGTGTCGCGAAGCCAAGTGCAAGCGCGAAGCAACGCGGCCTACCGTGTATAATTATGCGGCGGCTTTAGTTGAATGAAGGTTAGATTCTTATTTCGGCTATAACGGCTGAATTGACGAAGTTCTGGAAGAACTTAATCAATTCCTTGGGTACATTACATAAAACTGTCTTTATTTTTTCTCTACGTTCATTAATAAAACTGTCTTTATTTTTTCTCTACGTGCTCCAGAAGCTGAGCTATCTTAGCTCAAAGTCTGAAATCGTGAATTTACGTGTAAGAAACGTCGTCTCCTCACCACAGAAATGTCCGTTGACTATGTTTCTCCATTAGATGACAGGATGTCAAGAGTGTTACGATTACCGATTTATCGATTTGTAACTGTCATCGCGGCGAAGTCGAGTGATAGTTCGCGTGTACGAGAATTATAATGGGTTATAATTCTCGTACGAGGTTATAATGAGGTTATATTTTTAATGTATAATAGTTTCAAAAGTTACGAAGTGTGTTTACCGTGATAATTTTGAAGAAAAGCTATGAAGTTAACAAGGATAATATCAAATAAGTATCGGCGAATGCATAAAAATATATAACAATGTAAAACCTGAATACTTTGTATAGTCTTTATTTTTCATAGCTAAATTAAATAATAAGAAGATAAAAGAGGAAGGAAAAAAAAGAAGAAAAAAAGAAAGAGAGAATGTGCGAAAATAAATAAAGAAGAGATAGAAGAAATGAAGATAAATGATAAAACGGTAAAAAAAATCATAAGAGAGCGAGATGTTAAGACAGGAAGAATATATAAGTGAGTAAGAGAATGCATAAATAAAAGGATAGATAATAAATAAATAAATAAATGAATTTTTTTGTCTGCCGCGATAGTAAATAAATATTGTTTTACATAATATAGGACTTATAAGAATATATTGGGTTGTCGAAAAAGTCATGACGCATTTTTGCAACAGATGGCGCTAGTTCATTGTTGGAAGTACTAGAATCATTCGCATCTATGTTATTGCTATATCATTTGATAGTTGATAGTTTCAGCTTCATTAAAAAAAAAAAAAATCAAGCGATTTGGTTGAATTTTTGA
Organism: Odontomachus brunneus; assembly: GCF_010583005.1. Classification (NCBI taxonomy): domain Eukaryota; kingdom Metazoa; phylum Arthropoda; class Insecta; order Hymenoptera; family Formicidae; genus Odontomachus; species Odontomachus brunneus. The sequence continues at coordinate 208,909 of NW_022639589.1, read as the reverse complement.
TATTTTATAATAAGTTGAAGATGGAAGACCAAACTGTGCAC
>NW_022639589.1:204932-208858 GCF_010583005.1 Odontomachus brunneus | reverse complement strand
TTTATCGCCGATAAATACAGGTCCTTCTATAAACGAGGAATTATGAAGCTCACTGAAAGATGGCAAAAAGTTATCGAACAAAACGGGCTGTATAATGCTGTACAAGAACGTCAGTGCCAACGATGGTTCACGAAATTCCGTGTTGGTGATTTTGATCTCAAAGACGCTCCTCGGTCAGGGAGGCCTATCGAAGTTGATGACAACAAAATAAAGGCATTGATCGAGTCAAACCCACGTTACACGACACGAGAGATTGCAGAAATATTGAACATCCATTCAAGCGTTCACGACCATCTGAAGAAGCTGGGATACGTAAACAAGCTCGATATCTCCTCAAAGAAGTTCATTTGACGGCGCGTATAAACATCTGCGATATGCTCATTAAACTGAGGAAAACGATCCTTTTTTGAAGCGACTAATAACTGATGATGAGAAGTGGATTGTTTACAACAATGTGGTGCGCAAACGGTCTTGGTCCCGACGTGATGATTTGCCTCAAACGACATCGAAAACAAACATTCATCAGAGGAAAATTATGCTCTCAGTGTGGTAGGATTTTAAAGGTGTCGTGTTTTTGAGCTCCTACCAAGGAACCAAACAATCAATTCAAATGTATACTGTCGGCAATTGGACAGTTTTAAGGAATCCATCATCCAGAAACGTCCAGCTCGTTAACCGTAAAGGAGTTGTGTTACATCACGACAACGCGAGAGCACACACAAGTTTGATCACCCGTCAAAAATTATTGGAGCTTGGATGGGATGTGTTGCCACACCCACCATACTCGCCTGACCTTGCGCCGTCAGACTTCTACTTGTCTCGCTCTCTTCAAAACTCCTTGCGTGGTATAACGTTCAATTCAGATGAGGCTGTAAATCAGCACCTTGTTCAATTTTTCGCCGATAAAGACAGGTCCTTCTATGAACGAAGAATTATGAAGCTTACTGAAAAATGGCAAAAGGTTATCGAACAAAACGCAATATATCATTGATTAATCTTTATTCTTTATATAAATAAATGACCTTTGAAAAAATACGTCATGACTTTTCCTACAATCCAATTGAACTAGGACATTCTCTATGTTATTTGTATGTTTTTTATTTTTAAAGATAAGAAGAAAGGAAGAAAGAAAGTACAGAAAACGAAAAGAAAAGGAGAAAATATAAGCAGAGAAGATAGTACACAGACAGTGTGATAATAAGTAAGAGAAAATAAAAACGAAACAAGAAGATAGAAAATAGAAAGATGCAAGATAGTATATAGAGTAAATAGGAAAAGTTACTTTTTAAAAATAATTCATTATTATTACTTGTTATTCATAAGAAAAATATGATGTTACCGTTACATTTCATTATATTAGACAGAAAGGAAGAGACAGTGTTATAAAGAGAGAAGGGGAGAGACTATGTGAGAGAGAGAGAGAGAGATATATGAAGGGGGAGAGAGGGGAGAAGAGGAAAAACATAGAAAAAGAGCTAAATGCAGTAAATATTGACCTATTAGAAGAAAAACAGTAAGAAAAATAAATATGGCGAGAATAAAAAGGTGAAAAAGAAAAAAAGATATATTACGATTACCAATTTACCGACTCGTAATTTATTAAATTAAATAGGCTGTATAGACATCGAAATATAAATAATAAAATAATAAATTAATAAATAATAAATAATAAAAAATAAATAATAAAATATAATAAAATTAAATATGATAACGTAAATAAAATAGTAAGAAATAAATAATAAGAGAGAGAGAAACAAGAGAGAGAAAAAGACGGAGAGACAGACATATTTTTTTAAAAATGGATTATTCTGAAATAAAATTCAAAGAATCTGCTTTTTATGTACACCTAAATATTTACAATATCCAAGTTCAACATATAAATTTATTAACAAAAAAACTCGTTTTTAGTGATTAATATTATTTTGTAAAAATAAAAGATGTGATATAAAAACAAAATTACTTAAAAAAAAAAATTAAAAAAAAAGCCAAGTGCATGCGCCTTAGCATTATTTATCTTTACAAAAAAAATCGTTATAAATAAATTACAACAAAAACTCAGCTAAAAGATATTTAAAAAAATATTAAAACAACCTTATTCAGATCAATTGTACTCTCGCGAATACTCTATTGAAAAATACAAGACAATTTTATACTTTCTATAAGTTATGATATCAAGAGGTTTATGCCAAGTGTGAATGATTAATTATTTCAATTTTTACTTTTATATACTTTTATAAACATATGTGATTTTGGCTATATAATATATTTATAAATTAAGTATATTATTAATATATTAGTAATATATTATCAAATAAAAAATAAAATAATTAGAGAAATACAATAATGTAAAAAATAATTATAATAACTTACACAAAAAACACTTGGCGTTACTTTTTTATAGGCAAACGGTTCTCTTATTTTAATGACTATCAAAATATTATATTGATTATCGATGTAGTATTAAAAAAAGGCATGCCAAGTGCTTTTTGTGTAAGTTATTATAATTTTTTTCAACATTATATTTCTCTAATTATTTTATTTTTTATGTAATAATATATTACTAATATATTAATATATTTAATTTATAAATATATCATATAGCCAAAACCACATATGTTTATAAAAGTATATAAAAGTATATAAAAGTAAAAATTGAAATGATTAATCATTTGCACTTGGCGTAAACCTCTTGATATCATTAATTCTATAGAGAGTATAAAATTGTCTTGTATTTTTCAATAGAGTATTCGCGAGAGTACAATTGATCTAAATGAGGTTGTTTTAATAATATTTTTTTAAATATCTTTTAGCTGAGTTTTTGTTGTAATTTATAACAATTTTTTTTTTTTGTAAAGACAAATAATGCTAAGGCGCATGCACTTGGTTTCTTTTTTTTTTACTTTATTTTGAAAAAGTAAAAAATGATGGATTTATTAGAGTTCGGTCGCATCACATCAAGCAAAGAGAAGCTGGCAGATTATTTAATCCAACATGGTGTATTGGCACGCACTATTAAGTGGCAATTGTGGGAATAATATTGAATTAAATAAAGAAACATTATAATATACCGGTGCAAGAAACAATATTACGTAAGAAATGAACATAAAAAACGTGTGTCGAAGCAGTGCGATGTAATACGAAGTGCGAAAACAGTTACTCGGTTCGGAAAAAGTTATCTTGACGTAGAAACAATTTGCAATATTGTTGCATGTTTTTTATTGTTAAAACATTCACGTCAAAATGACACAATGGATGAAACTGGCGTAGCATCGGCCACGGTTGTAGACTGGTTCAATTTTTGCCGAGAGGTACGTATATTTTTAAAAATCTTTATATATATATTACATATCCTAAAAAATATTTAACATTACACAAAATATTAATATTATTTTTTATTACAGGTCTGTGTATTCTGGGCTGAAAAGCACAGTGAGAATTTGGTGGCCCAGAACACACAGTTGAAATCGATAAAGCAAAAATTAGAAAAATTAGAAAAAGGAAATACAATCGTGGTCGATCAATAACAGGTGACTGGATATTTGGAGAATACAAACGTGTTTTTAATAATAAAAAGTACGTATTTTAGTGGAAATAAAATTGGCAAAATTTTCTTGTAAATTTCATTTACGACATCATAAAGATCGATTTTCCTTCTTCAATTGGGAAAAAAATTATACGTTCGATTTTTTTCGCAGGTATATATCATACATACATATACACACGTGCGCACATACACACATATACAGGGTGAATATTATATACCGGAACACCTGAATATCTCGAAAACAAAGCGTTGTATAAAAAAATGTTAAATACAAAAGTTGTAGGGTTTAAAAAGATCTATTTTATGATATTAGCAGTTTGACCTTGAGTTGCGTCATAAAGATCAGGTCAAGGTCACAATGATGTTTTTAAATGGATACCCC
>NW_022639589.1:179616-198521 GCF_010583005.1 Odontomachus brunneus | reverse complement strand
AAACTGCTAATATCATAAAATAGATCTTTTTAAACCCTACAACTTTTGTATTTAACATTTTTTTATACAACGCTTTGTTTTCGAGATATTCAGGTGTTCCGGTATATAATATTCACCCTGTATATACTTCAAAGTTATTCATTCATTTTCATCATCTATCGCTGATATTACCCGATGTGCACCACGAGGAGAGAACCGTAATGTTGTCAAATGAAAATAAATCATCCATACTGTTTCGCACTGCTCACATGCGTCCAGGTAATGAAACAAGAGACTCGTTGATAAGAATTAAATAAGTGTTTAATAAACTTATATTTACAGTCTTTATCGTGTTAAAGAATATCGGCGGAGGAAGTTGTAATATCGCATTCTCGCTCGTTATACGTCAGCTCGGTAGCTCGTATGGAATTCTTTCGTCAGCTGTTGTTTATTCTCGTCGTCACAGGAATAGCGATCTCATATGTATAATTTCATTTTTTCAATCCCTTGATCAATTCATGCAAAGGCACAGATAAAACAACATTACCCTCTCCTCTAAAAATTGTTGTCCCGACAATTCCAGGAGATTCCAAGGAAATCGGAAATGTAGTCTTCTGTAATCATCCACGACGCTAACTCCAGAATTCAAAACGATTTTCTATCCTAGTGTGAGCTGCTATTTCAGATCCTATTCTTAGTCTATATAGTCTATTCCAGGTCTTAGTCTATATAGTTTTAGTTAGATATCCTCTAGGAGAAAAAGATAACACCGATTCCTCTTTTACTCTACATTTAAATTCTTCTTGAGCACTTGGTATTTCTTTCTTCAAGAGAAGGGAAATTACCGTGGACCTAATGAGAACATCTTCAGTCCCCACCTCGGCATTCGTCCAAAGTCTCACGGAAAAACCGTGAAGGAGGCAGCTAAATCTTCTCTGTCAAGCAGTAAACAGTAGATATGGATGTTCAGTCTTCCATTTCTTCCGAGATATTAAATAATTTTCTAAAATAAGAGGATACGGAAGAGCAAAGACATATCTTATTTTTACAAATGCACAGACTATAATAGGCTCTGAATATAAAGCCGAATCTACCCAATTTTGTTAACCAAGTTCTACAATTTCTAACCAATCTTAATAAATCTTAATCAATCCTATACAATCCTATAAAATCCTAACCAGACCTAATTAGTCCTTTATACAACAAATCTCAATTCCTATCTTATTTCTATCCATTGAAATCTAAAATACGCAACTGATATATCAGAGCTCGTGCTTCTTTTTCTTGACACAAGCAACTCTCCCCATTTTTCAAGTCTTTATTTAATGTAAATTAATCGTAACATAATTTTTAAAACGACTTCGGCGTTCTACTAGTTCTAGAGTTCTTCCGTTTTCCGCTGTCACCGGAATTCAAGGAACTCAAATCGTTCCCCCAGTAGCATTCGGATCTTCTCCATCATCACTTACAACGTCGCCTTCAGTGTCTCTTGTGTCTCAATCGGCTTTGGCACTGGCGTAAAGCGATCTTGAGCTACTCATAATGATTCCATTTGAGCTACGACATCTTTCTTCGAAACCACCATCATCATCCTGTCTCGAGTCATCCTCAAAAAATGCAACATCTCACTGTCACTAAACTTTCTTCTCACGTTGCCGTTCGCGGCCCGAAATGTTCACGCGTTCGCTCGTTCTTCGTCCGCAATGCCGGACGACTATTCTAGTTCGCGATTATTCCAGTTGAGATTCCAAAATGTTGCGCTCCACTCACTCACGTGTGCACTCGAATAATAAGCAAAACGCACGTTATTAAGAATTAAGTAATAACGTTTAATAAACTTGTTTATAGCGTTTAATAAACTTGTTTATAGCCTCTACGCATTAAAGTGTATCGGTCAGAATAGTTTTAATATCGCATTCTCGTTCGCTACGTGTCAGCTCAGCTCGGTAAGCGTATGCGACTTTTTTATCAGCGTTATTTATTCTCGGTATAATGGGAATAATCATCTCATCTATTCTATTTTCATTCTATTCCTTAATCCATAAAGGCACGGATATAACAATACAACAATGATTTTTTACAGAGTAATGCTCATTTAAGTTTCATCTATTTTTGCTCGTATTTTTTTATGCCATATTTCTTTTGAGCAGTGTGTAATATCATTATATAAAATATCCGTGATATCTCGACTATTGTTAAGTTATATCAATTAACAAGGGGAACACTAGGTGACTGCTCCGCAGATTTTGAAACGCTTTTTACAGGCTGTTCTTAGGCGAAAACAAACGACACGTGTCCGGCCATTTCAGCCAATGGGCTATAGTTTCGAAGAAATCGATTTTAAAAATGACTCTAGTCGGCTGCGGCATACTTGATACGTTCGACCGTCACTATTGAACAGCAGCAGCGGTAGCGCAGTAGGTAAGACGTTGGCTTCGCATGTAGTAGGTTGCGTGTTTAAATCTCGTGCATTTTTTTATTAAAAATTTGTTCTTATCTGTAATTATTTATATTATTGTAGATATACACGAAAAAGATTATTTAATTATATTATATTTTTTTGCAAATAAAATTTAAAATTTTTAAATAATTATTGTAATAATTTGAAAAGTCTGTATAAAGAAATATTATCATTATAAATTTTATTTTAATTTAATGTTATTAATTTTTATTACTTTTTCATTGTAATGAAAGTTTATAAATTTTCAAATTAGTAAATAATTTGTTCTCTTATTTTTCTTTTTTTCCTTATCAATCACACAATGATAAACAAAGATTGTGAAGCATGTGCCGATATGTCACTCTTTAATGATTCTGTATTATTTGAGAAAATTATTAGAAAATTTTTCGTCATGTCGCTCGTGATCACTCACATTTTTATTATATTTTTATTTGTGTCCACATGAATAACAACGACGGTAATAATTATTCTATATTATATATAATATTTAATTAATATTTAATTATTTACTAACTTGTAAATTTATAAAATTTCATTAGAATCAAAAAGTAATAAAAACTAATAACATTAGTTATATAATTATTTTAAAATTTTAAAATTTCATTTACAAGAAAAATATATCAATATAATTAAATAAATAAATAACCTTTATTTCGTGCATATCTACACAATGATATAAATAATTACAGATAAGAACAAATTTTTAATAAAAAAAAAATGCACGAGATTTGAACACGCAACCTACTGTGTACGAAGTCAACGTCTTACCTACTGCGCTACCACTACTGCTGTTCAATAGTGACGATCGAACGTATCAAGTGTGCCGCGGCCGACTAGAGTCATTTTTAAAAATCGATTTTTTCGAAATTATGGCTCATTGGCTGAAACAGCCGGACACGTGTCGTTTTTTTTCGCCCAAGAACAGCCTGTAAAAAGCGCATCAAAATCCCCGGAGCAGTCATCTGGTGTTCCCCTTATCAGTATTCCGAATACATTTTCTGAAACTCTTCGTGCGCGTGAGAGATTAGTTAAAAATTCTATTTGATCTATCTTCCTGAATTTGCGAAGCAGGATATGATCTCAATAAATATTTTTTTATGAAAATGCCTTGTTGCCAACTATGACATAAGATATAATGTTCTGTGTATTAGGAAGCGCACTGTCTCCTTCGGGACACTTAATTAATTTTTTTTAAGAGTTTTACTCAATTTTGAATTATATTGGTTTAATAAATAAACCTCCGCCAGTATTCCCACTGCCTGTGTCTACCGTAATGAATCTGTAATATGTATCCATTAATGCTAAAAAGATCATGGAAAATGTTTTCTTATAGTTAAAAATTTAAATCCACTGTTTGCGGGGACTTGAATGACCACATGTTTCTCATCAAGTGCACCGATATAGTTAGAAAAATTCCAAATGTTCCAAAATTCTTCGGCAATTTTTTTATTTATCCGCTGTAGACTTTGGCATTGTTAATGGTATCAAATTCTTTATTATCGCTTCATACTTGAATGACAATCGATTGTACTGTTGAATGTCCGAGTCGATAACTAACAACAGTTTTAAACGAATTACCAGTAACTGAGAACCTACGAAATACAAATTTCATGGTTCTAATGATTCTAATGGTAATATAATATAATATTGATTCTAATATTTTATAAAAATGTATTGCATAGTTGAAAAACTGAAAATAAAAACATGATGTATCATTCACTCCATTTTTTTATAAAAACAATGAAAAGTATTTATTTACTCCGTCATCTCAATATTTTGTCAATTTCTATAGAAATATTGTTCGCCTTTTTCCATCGGCTGTTTATAAAAAAAACATGGATAATATTACGAGACTCTTTAGAAAGGCTTTGAAAAAAAGTGAAACAAAAAAGTAGATAGGAGACCGCTTCAAAAATAAAAAATGGAAATTTGAAAATGAGATGTCGTTCCTATTATCTTTTATGCAAGAAAGGGACAGCAATAATTTGAAAGAGATCAGTGATGATGATAATGAAAATGAATCGAATAAAGACGAATATGATGATAGAAACTACATATGATAAAAGAGATAAAACGATGATAGAAGAAATGATCGAGACAATAATAGAGGAGATAATTCAAAACAATAATAAAAACGATGACAAGGATAATGACGTGGATGAGGAGTCATACGCTAAGGAGGTAAAGAAAAACAAAAAAAATCAATAGAAAATTTATTACTAACGTGATAACTATTACAGAAAAATTATCACTGACGTTAGAAATAAGGAAAAGAAATATCAAACACAACCAGAAACAGTTATCAACAGTGGTAGTGAAGTATTTGTTGGATAAAAAACTATTAACCACTTCGCTGGCATTGACGCACTTTTGCGTCAAATAAAGGATGAGTCAAAATTGGCATTGACGCACTAATGCGCACATCATTTAATTTTTTTTCCGTTAGCAAAATTTTTATTAAACTCAGTAACCAGGAGTTCTTGGGATCGCTGATTTCAAATCTAAACTCTAAATTTAAAAATTCAAAATAGCAGATTAAATATGGCAGACCACAATGCAAAAAGTGACTTGATTTTTATGAAATCTGGTATTCGGGAGTTTTTGGGGTCACTACTTTCGAATCTGAGGTTAGTTTTGTTAAATTCAAGATGGCGGATCCAATATGGCGGACCAAATGGAAAAGTGACTTAATTTGAATGAAACTTAGTACTCGAGGGTTTTTGGGGTCGCTGGTTTCGAATCTGAGATTAGTTTTGTTAATCACTTCGCTGGTAGAGGAAATCAGCATCAACTGACCCAAAAATGGCAAGGTCAAAATGCTGTTTGATTTTTATAAAAGTCAATACTAAAGTACTTTTCGAGTCGCTGAATTATAAATTTGAGATCAAAGTTTGGAAGTTTAAATTGATGGATCTAATGTGGCGACTAGAAGTCCTTCCTTATCTGATTGACTAAACAATCTGAATGAATTTCACAGATTGACTTTTATCACTCTGATTCTATAGATTTCATAAATAAACTATCTCGTTGCACTGTTTGACTGAATAGACTAAGTTCAATAAATCGTCTAATAGGATATGATACTGATAATAGGATACTGATTAACTAACCAATTCAAAAATGCAAACATTAGTTAGCGTATAGCATTACTGTCGTTCCAAAGTGGCCTTGTATTACAGCAGTAACAAAATTTGAATAATACAAAACTGAAATTATTTAGGACGCAGGAAAATGGGAGCCTTGAATTTGACAAAACTAATCTCAGATTCGAAATCAGCAATCTTATAAACCCCCAAGTACCATCCAAATCAAGTCCCCCGAATTCCACCCAAATCAAGTCACTTTTCGCATTTTGGTCGCCATATTAAATCCGCCATCTTGAATTTCGAAGTTTTAAGCTAAGATTCGAAAGCAGTGACCCCAGAAACTCCCGAATACCAAATTTCATCAAAATCAAGTCACTTTCTAAATTTTGGTCCGACATATTGAATCCGCCATTTTAAATTTTCAAATTCAGGGTTCAGAATCGAAATCAACGACCCCAAAAACCCTGGATACTGAGTTTGATGAAAATCTTGTTAACGGGAAAAAAATAAAATGATGTGCACATTAGTGCGTTAAAGCCATTTTTTGTACATCCTTTATTTAACGCAAAAGTGCGTCAATGCCAGCAAAGTAATTAAATTCTAAAATTTTGATCTCAAATTCGTATTCAGCGACTCGAAAAGTACTTTAATACTGACTTTTATAAAAATCAAATAGCATTTTGATCCTGCCATTTTTGGTCAGTTGATGATTTTCTCTGCCAGCGAAGTGGTTAAGACGCACAAAGAACTTCACCGACCCAACAAACCAGCGCAACAGATATGTTCTTTTCAAGTATTGTACAACAACGATAAAGAATTTTTTTCCTTATTATCAAAACATAGGCAAGTCGCAAATATTCTCTATCGTCACTGACCTTAAAATGAAACAAATTATGCAAAAACAATCATTTTTGTATCTTGTGTATCCACAATATATTCTGTACAAATGCAATCATATCAAGCTAGGTTATACAATGTGTATCACGTCCTTTACTAATACCTTTATTTTACTACCCCTGTATTACTATCCCTGTTATTATCACTATTGTTATCAATAATATCAATTCCATCTCTTCTTCCTTCACGAATCACACCTCGAATTCCATGGTCATTATAATATGATTTTTCGACGACAGTTCCATTGCCATATCTCAACGAAAAAACAGCGTAAATAGAAAGAATATGAATATGTAAATTCAATAAAAATTCTTTACTTTAAACAAACTGCAAGTGTTCCTGTCAGTGAAATTGCTTTACGGAACAACGTATTTTGTTTTTCTAACATAAATTTAATCAATTTTAACAAGTCATAAAATTTGCATTGTGGCATTCTAAAATACTGATAAAACTTATTATATTTCAGTAAGTCTTTGAACAATGTCCAATGCTAATAGAAAGAATATGAATATGTAAATTCAATAAAAATTCTTTACTTTAAACAAACTGCAAGTGTTCCTGTCAGTGAAATTGCTTTACGGAACAACGTATTTTGTTTTTCTAACATAAATTTAATCAATTTTAACAAGTCATAAAATTTGCATTGTGGCATTCTAAAATACTGATAAAACTTATTATATTTCAGTAAGTCTTTGAACAATGTCCAATGCTAATAGAAAGAATATGAATATGTAAATTCAATAAAAATTCTTTACTTTAAACAAACTGCAAGTGTTCCTGTCAGTGAAATTGCTTTACGGAACAACGTATTTTGTTTTTCTAACATAAATTTAATCAATTTTAACAAGTCATAAAATTTGCATTGTGGCATTCTAAAATACTGATAAAACTTATTATATTTCAGTAAGTCTTTGAACAATGTCCAATGCTCTCAATATTGGAAGTAAAAGCGAACGAAAAAACGACGAGAGATCTCTTTTCTTGATGTTTTATTATAACCGCTCTATAAAAGAACATATTTTTTTACGTTACTTATATCTATTAATCTTACGCGACATATGTTATTATCCTCCCAAAGTTAAATTTAATTTTACATCAAGATCCGCAGTAGTTCTTAATGGCCGCTACTTACAAAGTGTCACTAATTGTATATTTGGAAGCCTAACTAAAATATACTTCGCATCAATTAATTCAAATTTGGTTAAATAATATAAATAAAAAGTTGGTTCTCTGAGAATAAAATATATAAAATGAAAACATTTTATATATTTAGTTAAAATACTTATATTATTTTCTTCAACACCTATGAGTCGGATCCGATCCGTTTTCTACTACTTCTATGCAAGCACGTATGAAGCGTGGCGTATAGTGCTTACGTAGGATTTCAAGTGAGTCTTTTCGCAACTGCTAGTTAAGGTTAAATAAGGAAGAGATTGTACTATTTTGTCCGATATAAAATCTTATTTCTCCATTTGGCGCGCTTTCTTGGTTGGACCCAACTAACCGTGTTATTAACGTAATATTTTTTCTTGATCTTTTATTTTATTATTTTCTGACAAAGTATTTGTCAAATTAATAATTATATTGTTATAAATTAACATTAATAATAATTTATAATTATTTTTCTATTATTTAAAGAGAAAAAATATCTTTGTTTTATTTTATTATTGATTTTTAATAATTAAAATTATTTATTAATAATAGTATAATAATATCTTAATTTAATAACATTTAATAATTATTTTTGAAATAATTAAATATGAATTTTTTTAGTAATATCAACAATACAAATATTGATGTCTCAGAAGGAATTCTCTGACAAGAAACATCTACGAAGTATATATCTTTGATTTCGATGAAACTTGGCATATTTATAGAAAATATTTATGGCCAAAAATAAGAGACCCATATTTTTTTATTGGCAATGGTTCAGGTTCAGGTTTAAAGGAAAACTATCGCTCAAAGTTTCATCCTTTTTTTACTATCTTTGTAACTGTTAAAGATGGAAAAAAGTGTTTTAACAAAAATTGTATGGTTTTTTTATAAAAAATAAAATAGGCTAAATTAACCTATTCAGACATATTTTTCTCCATCAGTTTTTCATTAAATATAGAAGTTTTTTGGGTCGCGGATTACGAATCCTTCGGTAAATTTTATAATTCTTTGTCAAAATAGCGGATCCAATATGGCGGTTCACAATTTTGAGTGTTCTTCATTGGTTTTTTATAAATACTAGTATACGGAGGTTTTTTCGAGTCTCTGATTACGAATCATTAGATTTTTATACTTCACTTTCAAAATGGCAAATCCAATATGGCGACTCGGAGTTTTGAGGAATTTTTAGGTTTTCTATCAATTTTTAAAAATTTGTATACAGGGGTTTTGTAGGTCACTGATAATATACATGTCACCAGATTTTTAACATTCACATTCAAAATGACGGATGCAACATAACAGATGTGAATGTAAAAAATCTGATGACATATACATTATCAGCGACTTACCAAACCCCTGTATACCAATTTTTATAAAAAATCGACAAAAACCCCAAATTTTCTCAAAACTTCGATCCGCCATATTGGATCCGCCATTTCGAAAGTAAACTATAAAAATCTAATGACGGATTCGTAATCAGAAATACGCAAAAACCTCGTATACCAATATTCATAAAAAACCGATAGAAAACCCTCAAAATTGTAAGCCGCCATATTGGGCCCGCCAATTTGAAAAAAAAATTATAAAAATCTACCAAGCGATTCGTAATCAGCGACTTAAAAAACCTATATATACTAATTTTCATGAAAAACTGATGGATAGAAAAATATATGTCTAGTTAACTTTGTTTGTTGACAAACAAATTGACAAACAGTAAAAAAAAATCTCACCTTGCCCTCCCCTGAAAAAATATCCCTGAGTATATTACCAAGGTAAGATTACAGAAAGAGGTAGATAAGTCGAGCATTAAATATTGAAAAGATTTCTTAGAAATAGATTGTATTCTGAGAATACCACCATGTAGCAAAGGGTTAAGAAAAAAAATAGTTTTAACAATTAACAAAATAGACATTGCGAGGTTTAATTTTTTAATTTCTCAAATTTGTTATATAGATAAAAAAGTTTGCATTTTTTATTCTGAATTCATCTATATATATTGTTTTATATTTAACTTATACGGACATTAAGATATATAAGCGGACATATGTAGTTCCATGAGCAGCGCGCTCGATAACTTGTGCAACCATTTAACTGTCACATCGCTACGTACATGACGTACATCTACATAGTAGATATACATAGTATATATCTTCATTGCATTTTACATATTACAATATTAATACTATACTACTTCAATATTAAATATTATAGGTATAAAAATAACACAAGCCGACAAAAAAGTTGTCTGAGAATGTGACTGGGCTATCTTAATGTTTTTTGGGTCGCTGAACACGAATCTAATGTTAACATTGAGTTTCGACGTATCAGTTTTGAGTTAAAAAATAGCTCAAAAACCCATATTTGAAGTAATAAGATCGGAGAAAGGCTGAAAATGTGGCTAGGTTATTCTTGTTTTCTGGATCGCAGAACACAAATCTGATATTAACATTAATGAGTTTCTACGTATCAGTCTTGTCCACAGGACATATTCAGGACCATACAAGAACATTCTTGGGAGAGCCACAGAACGTCCTGTGGATGTCCTAAGGACATTCGTATAAGACAATTTCAGAAGATGTGCGAGATATATTACCCAGTAAACACGATAATATAACAGTTATATTGCCGTAATATAACAGAATGTAACATGCAATATAATGTGTGTGTGTGTGTGTGTGTGTTACATACACGTGTGTTACGTACACGTTAGTTATTATTTCCCACTCAAACAATATAACCGAATGCCGACATGTGTTGAGGGAAGGGACAACGCACCGCTGCTTGTGTTTATATTGTCGCGCTCCTACATCTCGCCGCATCGCATCGAGACTCACGTCAATAGTCGCTCCCACTTCTACAATTCAACGCGCACTTTTTCCGTAATCTTCCATAATTAATACCTCAACTATTATTGCAAATATCACAAAACGGTACAGGATTTTTATGTTCATCTCAATTCATTCTACGTTCCCACAGAAATTGCGAAGCAAAGTTTAGGGCATCCTATATAATGTATCCTCTCTATCTATAATGTGTTCACAGAACATTAATATACAGGGTGTCCCATTTTAAGAGCACCCCAAATAACTTCCTTATATTTTATTTTAGAGAAAAATGTTTCAGACAAAAGTTGTATGGTTTCGAGGAGGTCCAAGGTGGTACCATTGGTTTGACCTTGGATAGTCATTTGAAAATTACGTGAAGGTCACCTTCAATTTCTTGAAACATTTAAATGGAACATACCATTTTTCATTACATATTCTTGTAGCTTATCTCGAGAGCTTTTCAAAACACTATGATAAAATATTTTCCTATTCCGTACTTTTCAAATTATAAAGCTCTAAAATTATAAAGCTCTAAATTTGCAGTATTTTGATAAAAATACAAATTCGCTTTCCTGTAGTCTTATCTTACATGATCCAGCCAGTCAAAGCAAGATAATCTGAGTATGATCCAGCCATTCAAGATAAGATTCGGATATGATCAAGCCAGTCAAGGCAAGATATGAGCATGATTCAACCAGTCAAGGCAAGATATGAGCATGATCCAGCCATTCAAGGCAAGATATGAGCATGATCCAGCCAGTCAAGGTAAGATTTGGACACGATCCAGTCAGTCGAGGCAAGATTTGGACATGATCCAGCCAGTCAAGGCAAGATTTGGACATGATCCAGCCAGTCAAGGCAAGATTTGGACATGATGACGTTTTGTAACAGAGGAGACGTTAATAGACATATCTGCTATTATTATTCAGATGTTAATCCATATTGGCAGAGAAGCCAAGAGTTCTAAAGGCAGTGGTCTATTAATGTTTGGGCAGGCATTCTGGGAGATGTTATTGTTGGTCCATATTTTTTTTAAGAAAACCTCAATGCGGCAAACTACCTAACATTTCTTCAACATGGCCTACCCAATCTCTTAAGATATGTCGACAACGATGTACTCAGACAAATGTGGTTTCATATGGAGCGCCGGCTCATAGATCTCGATCCATTACAGAAATTTAAATGTAAGATTCCCGAATAAGTGGATTGGTCTGGGCAGCCAAATTCAAGAATGGCCCCCAAGATTACCCCCGACTTGACTAAACTTTTATTTCTGGGTCTACATTAAAGATAAAGTGTATTCGAAAAAGCCAACAACCGTTGAAAATATGAAAAACCGGATCAGAGAAACTTGCAGAAATATTAATGCAGGTGTTCTTCAAAAAGTTAGGGACGATTTTCAGCATAGACTAATGTTATGCATACAAGTAAATGGCCAAGTTTTTGAACATCTAAAGTAATTGTATACAAAAACTCATCTTGCCTTAACTGGCTGGATCATATCCAAATCTTGCCTTGACTGGCTAGATCATGTCCAAATCTTGCCTTGATTGCCTGGATCATGTCCAAATCTTGCCTTGACTGGCTGGATCATGTCCAAATCTTGCCTTGACTGGCTGGATCATGTCCAAATCTTGCCTCGACTGACTGGATCGTGTCCAAATCTTACCTTGACTGGCTGGATCATACTCATATCTTGCCTTAATTGGCTGGATCATGCTCATATCTTGCCTTGACTGGCTGGATCATGCTCATATCTTGCCTTGACTGGCTGGATCATGCTCATATCTTGCCTTGACTGGCTCGATCATATCCGAATCTTGCCTTGAATGACTAGATCATACTCAGATTATCTTGTTTTGACTGGCTGGATCATGTAAGATAAGACTACAGGAAAGCGAATTTGTATTTTTATCAAAATACTACAAATTTAGAGCTTTATAATTCGAAAAGTACGCAATAGGAAAATATTTTATCATAGTGTTTTGGAAAGCTCTCGAGATAAGCTACAAGAATATGTAATGAAAAATAGTATGTTCCATTTAAATGTTTCAAGAAATTGAAGGTGACCTTCACGTAATTTTCAAATGACTATCCAAGATCAAACTAATGGTACCACCTTGTGACCCCCTCGAAACCACATAACTTTTGTCTGAAACATTTTTCTCTAAAATAAAAAATAAGGAAGTTATTTGGGGTGCACTCTTAAAATGGGACTCCCTGTATATTTACTGAAAAATATTAAAAAATAACATAATAATATTCAATATGCGACGAATATAGATATAGGATGTATTTCAAAATTATTGAAAAGCACTGAAAATCTATAATATACGTAATATAAACTATAGTTTTTCGCCGCTGATAGTGAATTTTGGAACGCATTAATATATTAATAATATATTAATGATTCTCTATGATTGCTTTTAATGGAATATTATAATTGCTAATTTAAACAAAAAAACAAAATTTTTTAAAAATCGATTTCAAATAACATGGTTTTCTTCAACGAAATAACTGAGTTTTTATTTATAAAAATGATATAAAAATATATTACTTTAATAAAACAATTCAAAGTCAAACAAGTAAGAATGTTAAATCCAAAGCAACTTTTTTCTGTTCGGTATAATATACAAGCGTTTTTAAATACTTAAGTAGTATAAGTACTGTTACAGTGGTTGATCAAATTATTAGAGCCACACGCATAAATTAACAATTTCACAAGTTAATATTGAATAACTGTTTGCTGCCCATGGTTCAGGAATGGTATCTAAATGATGAATATATATTTATGCATGCCATAAAGCTAAAAAAGTTACAGAATTTTTTAATTAAAAAAGCGAATATTCTTGACTGGCCAGGAAATTTTCCAAACCTCTAGTAACCATTAAAATGAAAAATGTCTAAGAAAATCGTCACAAATAAGTAGCGATAGAGCGTCTGATTGACATATGGCACAGAAACGAAGAAATCAAAACAAACTGTTTAAAATGTATTGAAAGTATGCCTAAAAAAATTGAGGCAGTCATCTCAGCCAAGATGTTACCAAATATTAATTGTATTAATTATATGTTTATTTTCCAAGCTCGCTTATTTACTTTTTTAACTAAAATATCATATAGAAATAGTTAACCCTTCCTGATCATACTGGGGTGTACAGAACCCCAAGCAATTTTCAATTTCAAATTACACGCCCTTAAACATTCAAAATAGGGTCAGGAGCGCCACCGGTCGTTAGACAAGATTCCCAACTATACGTATGAACAGTTGACTCGGCGAGGCTTCCAGTGTGCTTCCAGTAGTCCGTAAAGCAGGAACGGAGTGTAGTGCACCCCACTGTAAAATAACTTTTTTTCAAAACCCATTCATAAACTATTTTTTTCCAAAAAATACAGATATTGAGCAGTAAAGTTTCGAAGTTTTCAAACCTTAATACTATTATTTGAAATTTGGCGAATTTTTGAAAAAGAGAATTCATTTTTCCAAAACTCTTAATTTAACGCTAAATTTAAGTATATGATATTTTTGTTGTTTTTTTTTTTTTAACTATTAGAGCATGTTTTTATGACTTTCAAGAATGTCTCAACACCACTAAATAATTTAAAAATGCGATCTGATTAAAATAGCAACACGAAAATGACATTGGTGTGTACCACACTCCATGTGACCAACTTATTACGATTAGGAAGTGTGACCAGGAAGAGTTAATTAAAATTAATTCGAATAAAAACTTTAGTAATATGGATTTATTGGAACATCAACTTAAAAAAATTAATTTTTGCACTGTGGCTCTAAGGAGGGGTGTCAATAAGGCCGTTTTTTGGCCCTTGTCAGAATCACTTCAAACTGTGCTATTTTATTCCTCTCGATGGAACTCATAACCCACTAGAATAATTTGTTCAAGTAATTAGGTGCTGAGAATGAGACACTCTTAGATCTCACATTTATATGAGATATCACGCATAGTTATAATATCTGCCTCATTTCACTCTGTTATCAATGAGCCACCATCGCCATACTTTCTGAAAAACTACTCGTATATATAGTACATAAAATATATCAAAACGGTTATTTTACTTCTTTGTCATCACATTGAAATCGAGCTCCATATTGATCCTTAATAGACTTAATAAGAAATAATGCAATAAGTTTCGAAAGAATCATATATAATTTTATGATAGTTATATAACTTTTTTATTACTGTTACATTGCTTTTGTATTCTAAGTGCGCTGCAAATATTTTAAGACGCCCAAAGCAAAACCATGATTGATTTATAAATCTTCAAAGTATTTGCAGCGTCTGATATCTGATTATTGCATCCTGATCATTGATAAATGGTATTATATGTTATCAGTCTAAAACTTAACTTCTGTTATATAACATGTTATATAAGTTCTGTTATATAACATGTTATATAAGTTACATTATTATTATAATGTCACCTCCAGCTTATGAAAAAAATATAAATAGCAACTCTTTAAGAATTCGTAAAAAAAAATAATATAGACCTAACCAGTACTTTCGTTTGTATTAGTATTATTGTATCAATATTATTGCACATACCAAAATTGACACTACTCATATGGCACAGAAGCTTGCAATAATATTGCAGGAGCGTAGCAACATTACAAGTTGTGATATAATATTACAGAGACATGAAATTGCAACATTTCACGTGAAATATTAAAATAATGCACACATTACGAAAATATTATAAAAATAATTAAAATTAAAATATTATAATTTATGTATTTATAATAGGGTATATTGAAATATCGCAAACAATACACAGAGTTCTTCCCCCCGCACCTCCTCTTCCAAAAACCTAACCTAACTTAACCGATGCTTTACATTTTTTTGTGTCTTCTGTATTCTTTCTTTGTATCTTTTGTATTCTTATATTGTTTCTTGTTGATAAATTATGTATAAAAAAATGTAAAGGATAGATTGTGCAGTGTATACCAGTATATGTATACCGTTTATTATATTTCAATAGATGGGTTAGGTTAGGTCAGTTTTTTTTTTTAGGAAGGAGTGTGAAGGGATCACACCCCCGGTCCTTATAGGGTCATACTTGGGGAAGCTGAGGGATGGTTCGCATTACAGTTATGTCACAGAAGGAGAAGGAGCGCTGCAGACGCGGCGAGGTTATGGAGGGAGGTGAAGGGGGCATCTGCCGTGCGGAAGGCGGCGCTGGCCTCGCCCATACCGCGCATACCAGCGTGGGATTGACGGCGCACTGGAGGAAGGCGAAAGAATCATCTCCTGACAATCCCTTCGCCAGGAGAACTTCCCCCCTGCTGCACTGGACCGTTTGCCCGGTCGGGTCGACTCAGGTCGACGCCGTTTAAGCGGGTTGTCAGGGTGAGCCAAAGAAGGCGCCAAGTTAGAGATGCAGAAGATAGGATGGACAGGCGGCACCTCCCCCCGGTCATCCGCAGTGTGACCAGACATCTGAGTGGCAGAGTAGTGGCCCAGACTTGGTTGGGACCACTCATGCTACTCGATGAGAGGGACAAATCCTGACCGTAAGAAGGAGGAAACTAATACTGTGTCTCAACCCTCTCCAAACTCGGTCAAGACTGTTTGGGGAGGGCGGGACCAGGATGGGAACTCAGGGCCTGCCCAAAGAAAATCCCAATGAGGGAGGTCGCGACGAGATGTCCTCACACCTCGCCGCCCAATAGGTATAGATCGGCCGGGGGAAACTGCCCCGGACCGAGAGGTATGTCACATAAAGGCATAGCGGCGAGGGCGTCCCGGAAGTATACAAAAAGCGTTCCCGGGGCGCCTTCATGAAGCTATAGAAGAGGGCACGGCAGGGGTTTTAGTGGGTAGGCCCGTCCCTCCTGTTTTGGGGAGGTGAAGAGTCCTACACTACTTCGGGAGAGTTCCCGTTCTCCCGGAGTGTGCGTAATGCATTTCCCCTGTCTTAACAAAAAAAAAAGGGAATGTGAAGGGAAAGACGGATTCCCACTCCTACGCATGTACGTGTACTGTTTACTATATTTCTGTGTGTACACTGTGTGCAAAAATTATGTTGAATTTATGAAACCGTTTATTAAAAACTTTTTAACAAACAATGAGTAACGGTTAAAATATTCTGATTCTTGTTCATGATGACAACCTTAACAACATATGTCAAGGTCATTGAAGCTGACTCCGTTTTTATCAATATCAACCAGATAAATATCAACCAGACAAATTTTAGCTGTTCTTTATGTTGGCAGCTAATGTATGTAGAACATATGCAACATATTTGTCGTAAAATAATTTGCCAAAATAAATCTATATCTAGAATGTCTCCAAATAATAATAAATCATAGAGCAATCGATAAAATTAGGAGTGTGAATTAATTTTGAGGATTTCTTTACAAAAAAGATATATTTATTATACAAAAATGGCAACGATTACATTAATCACAATATTTTTTTTTATTTTCTACGACTTTTTCCCATTTATCTGGCAAGAGATGGATATCGCGGCGATAGAATGATTTGTCTTTTGAAGCAATCCATTCTTCAACAAATTTTTCGATTTGTTCGAAATTGGTAAATCGCCTATCTTCTAGCGCATTTTGCATCGATCTGAAAAGATGGTAGTCCGATGGGACTAGGTCTGGGGAATACGCGAGGTGTGGCAGAACTTCCCATTCGAGTTTTAATAAAGTTTGTTTGACAACAGAAGCAACATGCGGTCGAGCATTATCGTGCAAAAGGATCACTTTACGTCGTTTATTTGCGATTGGTGGACGTTTTTTTGTTCAGTGTACGTTTCAAACTGTATAGTTGTCCATAGCGTTCCCCTGTAATAGTTTCGTTAGGTTTCAACACCTCATAGTAGACAACATCTTCTTCGTCCCACCAAATACTCAGCATAACCTTGCTACCGTGAATATTCCGCTTTGACGTTGAGGTAGTCGGTTGGCCAGGATTACGCCATAATCATTTGCGTTTAGAATTGTCTAAGTAAATCTACTTTTCGTCACCGATCACTATCCAATACAAAAAACTTTCTTTTTGTCTAACAAGCAATAATATGCAAATGTTTATTCGGTTCTCAATAGCACTTTCAGATAACTCGGGTGGTACCCATTTTCTTTCCTTCAAAATTTTTCCCATGGCATGTAAACATTTTGTGACTGTTGTTCAATCAACGTTCAATGCATTAGCAAGTTCTAAAGTAATTTGAGCTGAGTTTTCTTCCAGTAAATTCTGCAATTCGTCATCTTCGAACTTTTTTAGCTGTCCTGAGCGTTCTTTATCAGTAACATCGAAATCACCACTCTTAAAGCTCCTGAACCAGTAGTCACGGGTTTTAATCGATGGAGAAGATTCTTCGTAAGTTTTGACAAGCTTTCTATGACTATCCGCAGCTGTTTTCTTCTTGTGAAAGAAGTAAAATAGCGCGTGCCGAAAATGCTCTTTTGGAAACTCCATTTCAAGACTTATAAAAATTGATTATTAACGCGTCTTCTTTGTCTAGCTTACTTGAAACTTAAAGGGGGTATTCTAGTGTGACGAGTCCAAAAAATCGATTTTTTTCTTTTTTACATATTTTTATAATTTGGAGTTTTGAAAATATGTCCCTACAATATTAAGATGAAATTCGTTAAATTAACCGAGTTTAAAAAACGCAGCCTCCATACGGCGCGCCGACCGCGAGATGAATGACGAAGTATTAAATGTCATCCAACCTATTTACGAAGATTTAACTACCAATGATTTATTACAGCATTACCTCGGATTATTTATTCAGAATAATAATGAAAATTTAAATTCATTAATTTGGACAATTGCATCATAACATCTGTATTGTGAAAAAAAAACTGTGTAAGTTGCAACTTTTTGACTGTTTGATGAAGGATTTAATACAATTGTAAAAATAATGGACGTACTAAGACTAGAAATCGGCGAAAATGCAAAATTTTTCGCGGGTAACAGAGACAACAAGCGCGTTAAACGTTCGAAGCAGCGGACATCGTACGAGTCGAAAGAAGCAAGAATTGCCAAGAGATCAGAGAAAGCTGACAAACATGGGTTCTTTGAAGTTGAGAAAAATCTCTTGTATGACCTTAGTATAGCAGATAAAAGGTAAGTTATTGAAATTACTCATTATCCACCTCATAAATACATGAGAATTTTTAAACGCGTTTTTCTTGAAACGACATTTTTCAAATCGGGCAAGTATTTTTCTCGAAAACTACTGGGCCAATCAACTTGCAATTTTACACACATATAGTGCACATATTAGACTATCACATATCGAACTATTAGGACCTTAACTTAGTTTCCGCCCAAAAAATACTGAGAAAAAGCATTTATTGTAAAAAATTTATTTAAATTATTTCAATGAAAGTATTTTCCATCACTTTCTACAACTTTTTGCCATCTTTCTGGCAACTGGGCGATACCATCTCGATAAAACGATGTTTGTTTCGAAGCAATCCATTCGTCCACCCATTCTCGCACTTCTTCAACATTTCGGAAGCGTGTACCAC
>NW_022639589.1:176491-179264 GCF_010583005.1 Odontomachus brunneus | reverse complement strand
TTTTTTCAAATCAAAATAGTGCAAAAGCACATGTCGAAAAAACACTTTATCGCGTTCCATTTTTCACAAAGCAAAAGAAATTGTTGTTTAGGAAAATAATTGTGTATGCTGACTGAATGTTATCGAGAAATGTCGAAATTAATCACAAACTACCTGTTTCGTTAGTAATGACTACTAGAACTGTTTGCATTGCCATCTAACATTTGCGGGCGGAAACTAAGTTAAGGTCCTAATAGAACCTTTTTGATATCTTTAAGATTACTGTTTTTTCGGACCGCGAAAAATTAGAATTTTTTAGTAAAAAGCAGGCTACTATTTTTCAAGCGCCGCCATTGTGTCAATTTTTCTTTAAATTATTTCATTCTAGTTCGGATAATAGACACATTCATAAAAAATAAAATAAAACCAAATTCGTTTATTTCAAATGACGACAATAGCGGCAATCAACTCACCCGACGATGGAAGACGATTTTACGGCGTGATCTATTTCGTCCACTTATATTTTCTTCAATTTTAAATAAAAAGCTTTGAAAAAATTTGAGAAGTTTCTTTAAAGATGAAAGAATATCGGTACAAAACATTAACTCTGTAGGTTTAACCATTTGCTTTAAATTAATTCCCAAAAATCGCTTTGAAAACGGGCCTTCACACTAAAATACCCTCTTAAGATGTGATACTTATAAATTGGATGACTACTAAAACCTATCAGTAGAGCCCTCTCTTGAAAACCCTCAAAACTAATTCACATTCCTAATATATTATATTTTGTTAATAAAAGCGACTTAATTAAGATCTAAAATGACTTCAAATGATCGTTTATATAAAAGAAAAAAATAGATGACTATTTTCGGGTTGCTTCAATACGCAAAAATTGGTATTACTAGTTAATTTTTCTTGTTATTCTATTTACAAAAGTATTAACCCTTTGGGGACGAGTGTCGGCATATAGCCGCCCAAGCCGTTTTACCGTTCCGGACGCGTG
Organism: Odontomachus brunneus; assembly: GCF_010583005.1. NCBI lineage: Eukaryota > Metazoa > Arthropoda > Insecta > Hymenoptera > Formicidae > Odontomachus > Odontomachus brunneus. Next base: position 178,282 of record NW_022639589.1, on the reverse strand, counting down.
TCGGCATATAGCCGCCCAAATTAGTTCGTAGCTGCAAGGCTCGCGACGTCTGTCGTTCTGAGCGATAAGATACGCATAGGTATAGTAAAAGAGTCACGTTTTCATTCAAAGACATTAGGGACCATTAGCGATGAAGTCTTATCTTCCTTATAGCCCGTCGAGAGGCTCCGTCCCCAAAGGGTTAAACTGATATTATCGAAAAGTAAATACTTTACATAATATTTAAATTTCTTAAACTGAAAGAATATCAAGATAAAATGTAAAACATATCAGAAAGTATTTACTTTGTGGTCATTTTTCAGGAGTATTTTTACATATAAAATGACAGAATCGATTTGTGTTAAAAAATAATACTTAGAAAAAATAAAAATTAACTTTGAAATATAATCTTTGAAGTAATTTAAAAATGACAATAGTGTTACTATCTTTATACCTCCCTCAAAATCTTACAACTTCTGTATAAAATATCTTTTCAAAAGCGTTATCTTTTCATATTTAAATATCCAAAATAAAATAAGGAATCCTGTGCATGTAAAATGTCTAGCAATAAATGTAATAAGGCTCATATGCATGTAAATTAGATCAAACTAAATAAAAGTATATTTGATCATTTTGCAAATAATCACATAAAAATGTTGAGTTATTAATAAAATAAAATTAAGAAATGACGACGCATAATGTGATGTTGAGACAGCATTTGGACACCTTATTCGCGGCTAGACAATCGGCAATCAGAGCGAGATGAAATAACGTTGCAAACAGCGAGATTCAGACGATATACTTCTATTCTAGCAGCAAAATGCATTAAACTAATAATGCATTAATCTATAGCAACTAATCATTGGCCAACTAATATGTGCTGCTCGAGTACAGAATTCTCATCCTAGTGTATCGTACACGATCATTCACCAGTTTACTTTAATAACTAAAAATTTTAGCTCATCATTTGCAAAATGATAGAGGACTTTTTTAATCAATCTGACACAATCTACATGCATATAAGCATTATAACTCAGAACCCGGCAAGTGATGCACTTCCCGATTTTCAGGAGGCTCCACCTCGCATTGTACCTTTTGCCTTATCGCCCCGCGCAAAGTCTACGAGTCGTTTAAGCGTCAGGAATGCGTGTCCACGTCGCATTATGGAGCCCGTAGAAAGAAGAGCAATGAAATGACTTTTTCATTCTTATTTAAAGATACAATATATCTTGCAAAATTTTTATTTTAATTATAAATATTTGTTTTCAATCGTTTTCGACGTCAAAGATGCAATATATTTTATAACATTTTTATTTCAATTATAAATATTTGTTTTCAAAACAATAGTTTTCCGCGTCACTTATGAGGTATCATTTTTAATGCATTTTTTTTTAATGGTATCCATAATAAGCCTAATCTACTGATAATTAAAAAGACTGATTGGACAAAAGCAAAATAAAGAATGAACAGAAGTACATGTGTACACGCACCGGCGTTAATGCCGTCCGAATATCCGTGTGACTCGCACACGATAACGCGTCACTCATACACTGCTGCGTGTAGGTGAGCTAAGAGCAGCACGGAGTGGCGGAGGGAGTTAGCGGTATACGATCGTCGGACGCTTGGAGAGGGAATGAATAGTGGTGGGAGTCGCGGCGATCTTCCATCCTCTATCGCAAACGTAAGAACGAGAGAAATAGCATTATAAGACGTCTGGACAGAAATGCCGTCCTAAAATACGTGTGAAACACACGAAGAAAACGCTTGACTCACACTGTCTCGTCTATACGTGAGCAATACGCGGTGTCCCGA
>NW_022639589.1:165482-176409 GCF_010583005.1 Odontomachus brunneus | reverse complement strand
CTTTCCCCAAGATTTTTACATTACAGTAATTTCCTTGCTAACAATGAAAAATGCATGAACGTTCGAGCGAGCGAAACAATCGTCGGGACACCGCGTATTGCTCACGTATAGACGAGACAGTGTGAGTCAAGCGTTTTCTTCGTGTGTTTCACACGTATTTTAGGACGGCATTTCTGTCCAGACGTCTTATAATGCTATTTCTCTCGTTCTTACGTTTGCGATAGAGGATGGAAGATCGCCGCGACTCCCACCACTATTCCCTCTCCAAGCGTCCGACGATCGTATACCGCTAGCTCCCTCCGCCACTCCGTGCTGCTCTTAGCTCACCTACACGCAGCAGTGTATGAGTGACGCGTTATCGTGTGCGAGTCACACGGATATTCGGACGGCATTAACGCCGGTGCGTGTACAAAAGAATAATGAGTCACATTTAATTCGATTTCCGGAATCTTTTAGAGATGAGAGATGAAACATCGACCTGTAAAGTTTATCACATCTTATGCGAGTCGCTACTTCTAACATACAGATCGATATTTCATATCTCACCTCTAGAAGATTTCGGAATTCAAATTAAATTTTACTTATTGTTTTATATGCTTTCGTATTATATTCTTTCGTATTATACTATCGTATATACTTCTGTATATTTTTCATTTTGCTTCCGCCCAATCAGTTCTTTCAATTATCAGTGAATTAAGCCTACTGGAGATACCACTTAATCCTTTAAGTCATACAATTAAAGGGGTAAATAGATTTTCATATCATATATAGCACAATAAGTTTTTGGAGTCGCTAAAGTCAAATCCGTTATCAGATTTGTAAAATTTAAAATGATAGATCCAATATGGTGATGGAATTTTCTAAAATTATTGAAAATTTCCTCTATCTGCATGAATGCGTTCGCCCATTTTGAGCCATCCGCGTCCAATCATCAATCATATATAATTTTGTAGATAATAATGGTAGTATTTAAGAAAAAATAGTTTTACATCCTCAAACCTCGGCCGAAAGTAGTTCTCACCTCCTAATGATATTATTTTATTCATTTAATGACTCATTATCAAAGCTGTCTAACATAACAAATATATCATTGCTCAGAAGGTATCCATATATCATTAGAAAGATATTTAGCATATCGTAGATATCAAATTATTGACATAATATAGGCACAGCAGCCTACAGTACGAGCACTATTCTTACATGTACATATATTAGGTGAAGTAAAAAGTTCTGAGCGTTTTCCGCTAGATGTGTTTAGTGAGCTATATCTCACGATGCATACATCGCATCGGGTCATACTATACGGAGATTTAAAGGTGACATTACGCTTCAAAAAAAGTTCTGACAGTTTTGTGTTTGGTCAAGCCAGTTGTGTGTTACAGCGTTCCAAAATGGAGGTAAAAAAAGAGAAAATTCGATACATTCTTCAGTACCACTACGACCAAGGTGAAAAGGCGGAGCAGGCGGCCAAAAAAATTTGTGCTGTTTATGGACCCAATACAGTATCGAATGCAACAGCAAAGCGGTGGTTCCAACGATTCCGTTCTGGTAATATGGACGTCGAAGATGAGGCACGCTCTGGTAGGCCAATCGTCGAAAATGTCGATAAAATCATGGAAATCGTCGAGTCGGACCGGCATGTGAGCACTTATTCCATTGCCCAGGAACTGAAGATTAGCCAGAAAACCGTTTGGAACCATTTGCATAAGGCTGGTCTCAAGAAGAAGCTCGATGTATGGGTGCCACACGAATTGACGCAAAAGAACCTTTTGGACCGAATTGATGGCTGCCATTCTTTGCTGAAACGTAACGAAATCGACTCATTTTTCAAGCGGATGGTGACTGGTGATGAAAAATGGGTCACATACGAGAATAACAGCCGGAAAAGGTCGTGGTCCAATCGCGGTGAGCCGGCCCAAACGATCGCCAAGCCCGGATTAACGGCCAAGAAGGTTTTGCTGTGTGTTTGGTGGGATTGGAAAGGAATCATCCACTATGAGCTGCTCCCATCGGGCCAAACACTCAATTCGGACCTCTACTGTCAACAACTGACCAGATTGAAGCAGGCGATCGACCAGAAGCGGCCAGAATTGGCCAATAGGAAGAGTGTTGTGTTCCATCAAGACAACGCCAGGCCGCACACATCATTAACGACGCGCCAGAAGCTCCGAGAGCTTGGATGGGAGGTTCTATTGCACCCGCCGTATAGTCCAGACTTGGCACCAAGCGATTATCACCTTTTCAAGCATTTGCAAAATTTTCTTGATGGTACAAAACTGGCCTCAAGAGAGGCTTGTGAAAATGAGCTGGTCAAGTTTTTTACCAATAAGGACGAGGACTCTTCTTCAATCGCGGAATTATGAAATTGCCTTCAAAATGGACAAAAGTTATCGAACAAAACGGCGCATATTTGATCGAAATCGGATAATCCTAACTATGTTAATTTCATCGTCGAAATAAAGCGAAAAACCGCTCAGAACTTTTTACTTCACCTAATATTACAATAATATTCTTTAATAGAATCTTTTCCTTCAACATTTGTTTGTTACCGCCGTCACCATTAGCAGGTACCTTGGAAAAAGAAATCTTTAGGAAAAATCCTTAGTTAATTGAAAGCGTGAAAACATCGTGTAAAGATAAATAATAAACATATTAGCATAATAAACATATAGCAGCTCTAATAAACTATTGAACAAATAAAATGATATCATTAAGAGATAAAAACTACTTTCGGCGGAGGTTTGAGGATATATATATATATATATATATATATATATATATATATATATATATATACACAGGGTGGGCCATTTTATTCAATACACGCAAAAATCTCAAAAAGGAGAAATTTTTTCAAAAAATGTTTCAGACAAAAGTTGTCGGGTTCAGAGGGGGACATCAGAAGGTGACTTTGACTTTGACCTCGGAGCTCATTCTGGTTATTCAAAAGTCAACTTTGCATTTTAAATAAAAACATTAATTTTTTTCTTACGGAATTTTATTCTTCGTGAAGAAACTAACAACTTTTGTTTGAACGAATTTTTCGTACGACTTCCATTTTCTCAGATATTTACGGAAATATCTACAAAATTATTGGTTTTAATAATTTCTTACCGAATGAAGAGGGGCAAAGGTAGAGACGAGCACAGGAGACATGGACAGCAGATCTTAAAGGATAACAACCTTTGACTTTGAAAGACTGACAGCTGAACTATTTGATATAGTACATTGTTTCTCTCTGTAGTCGCCGTGCGCCTCGGGATTGCGCAAGAGATGTCGCTTCCGAACGGCATCACTGAGCGTTATCTAGGGAGGGGAGAGTGTCGTGAGTGTGGAGCGTCAGGTAGCTCAGTAGTTTAGAGTAGTCGCCCGGCAAGCGAAAGACCCGGGCTCGAGTCCCGGCCTAGCAAAACCGTGCTCTGGATATTTTTCTCTCTCTGGAACGAAAAGAAACGCAGATCTCGAACGCACGGCGTCTCGTCGCCACCTAGTACGCCCTCCTCTTTCTATGGAATTCTACCAACTTTACCGAAAAATGGTAAAAGATAAAAATTGTTTATTTTCTTCTCATAGAGCTCCAGGAATTTTTCAGAATTTTTTATAAACTTTTTAGTACTTCAAGAAAATGCAGTACTAAGTTAACTAAAAAATTCTGAAAAAATTCCCGAAGCTTTATGAGAAGAAAATAAACAATTTTTATCTCTTACCATTTTTAGGTACAGTTGGTAGAATTCGAGAAAAAAATTATTAAAACCAATAATTTTGTAGATATTTCCGTAAATGTCTTAAAAAATGGAGGTCGTACGAAAAATTTGTTCAAACAAAAGTTGTTAGTTTCTTCACGAAGAACAAAATTCCGTAAGAAAAAAATTAATGTTTCTATTTAAAATGCAAAGTTGACTTTCGAATAACCTTCAAAATGAGCTCCAAGGTCAAAATCAAGGTCACCTTCAGATGTCCCCCTCTGAACCCGACAATTTTTGTCTGAAACATTTTTTGAAAAAATTTCTCCTTTTTCAGATTTTTGCGTGTATTCAATAAAATGGCCCACCATGTATGTAACTGTGCGTGCGTGTGTGTGTGTGTGTGTGTGTGTGTGTGTGTGTGTGTGTGTGTTGAACTTTTTTTTATTTTCAGCTATCTGAAGGTTTAATCTTGATTCACCAATAGTCATTTATGTAATATTGTTGAAATATATATATTTTTTTTTTAACAATATTTAATAAATGATTATTGGTAAATCAAGATTGAATCTTCAGGTAGTCGAAAATAAAAAAAAGTTCAATGTTAAAATATATATTTTTTTTTGTAATCATATTAAATAACTATTTGTGAATCAAGATTAAACTTTCAGGTAGTCGAAAATAAAAAAAAGTTCAATGTTATACTGATAAATACTACATAATATAATTTTAAAAAATAGATAAAAGGGATGACATATATGTCACACTGTGACTCAAAAGGTTAAAGAAAAACATATCAGCAATCATATCTCATGTGTAATGTGAACAGCTATTGAAAATAAATATTCACAATTAAAATATAACAATTTCATTAAATATATTTTATTTTTAAAACAAGATCCAAAAGTTATTTTATTGTTCTCCTTTCTACGAGCTCCATAACGTTACATGCGGAGACGCACTTCTAACACTCGAGCAACTCGTAAACTTCGCACAGGGCGACAAAGCAAAGGAGATAACGCAAGATGGAGCCTTGTGAAAATCGATCGAAAAGTGTATCGCTTACCGAACTCTAATCTAACTTATAGTCAGATGTCCTGCATAAATCATATAAGTTTTCCTATTAAGTAATAGTTATAATTTTGCTCCTGATACAAAGTAATTATACTTGCTAACTAATATAAAGTAAAGGTAACAAAAAAATAGTTCTGTTGATAAGGTTTTCAACTCCGATACTCTCTTTTTTATGATAGTTTTATAAATTCTCCTAAAACTTTGTAGAATCATTAACTTCATCGATGATTATAAGAAGTTACTTTTATTATAAAATATTGTAAAATAATTCTTTTCACGGAAAACTGATATTGTAGTGCAGAGAAATCAAATAAAGCAATATAAATACCTTCTCGTCCAAAGCCTTGTGATGTTCGAAGAGACTTTTTAGAGCTTTAAGTACTTCCACCTCGGACGATACGCCGGATTGTGCAGCGGCTTGACGTTTCACAACCGTCATTCTGAGCGATCGCTCGTGTCGTGATACTAAACATTCCAAATGTTCTAGTAGGAGCTGCAAGCATTAACAACGAACCATATTGTATCAATCATAAACTGATGCCAATTACGAATATAATAATTAAAATGTTAAACAAATTCAATTACGCACGCGTGTATTGTTTCTTTCAGCTTTCAACTCCGAGATTTCTTCTTCCCTTTCTAAGATGTTTTCTCGCGCTGCCGCCAATTCTTTCGTCAACTGTGAAAATTCCTGAACAAAAATGAAATGAAACACATTAATACGTATGCAGAAAGATATTTAATATAATATTTATTGGAAGTTTGCTAAACATTTCAAACGCATAAAAGCATTTACAGTGTTATATTATCTATAATTTGTATTTTCTAGGATTTTATTTGCTGTGTGTATTGTGACGTGGCAGCCTCGGAGACGCCCGTCCCAATAAGAAGCGCACTGATTTCGTGACCACTTTCGATTATCGCGTCTCGGAATAGCTTTCGTTTTTCGTGTGAGTCCTTAGGACAAATTTCTGAAAATCATTGCAAGCAAGCGAAGCAGATACGTAGGTCATCGCATCCCAGAGTTTGTGCCCCCTCGGCTTCTGCCAGCCACCAAAACGAGAGGAATCCGAGGATGACGTGGGACGGTCATGGTGTCCCGACGTGGTGCGGCCTTTTCCGCACCTGACGCCTACTCGTTCGTTTTCGTCGCAGTGGTGATCTGGGACAGGCGGTAATTTGTCGACGCGGCGGACAGGCAACTGTTCGCCTTCACGATCTGAATCTTTCGCGAATCACGTCGCAGTATATATACACACACGTGTATACACACATATATATACAGGATGTCCCGTGGCAAGACGTGGCAAAAGAAAAATATAAGTAGAAAAAATGTACAAAAAGTGAAAAGTGAACAAAAATTGTAAAGATCATTTTTCAAACAACCACGTAATTCGAGATATTAATTAAAATATTTGGACATATCAAAATACGGCGACGCGGCAGGCGGGACATACAGATCGCCGCGGCCGGCGAAAAAAATGAACGATTGCTCGCGGGCCTATCTTATAGGCCGTTTGGCACATAGAAATGGATAGCTCCGTGTATGCATACGTGTACGTGCGCTCGTCCATTTTCTTCGCCGGCCGCGACGAGCCGTACGTCCCGCCTGTCGCGTCGCGCGCTCTAATTTGTCCAACTATTTTTATTAATATCTCGAAATTGTATATAGTTGTTTGAAAAATGACCTCTACAATTTTTGTTCACTTTTATCTTTTCTACTTATATTTTTCTTTTGGCACGTCTTACGCGGGACATCCTGTATACATATATATAAAATGGGACACCCTGTACACACACACATGCACGCGCGCGCGCGCGCGTACACGCACACACGCACACACACACACAGGCACACGCGCGCGCACACACACACACACACACACATACACCTCGATACAATGATTTTTCGCAGATATTCGCATTTGAAAAATAAGAACGCTTTTTACTTCAAATGCGAACAACTTTGCGAAAAATCATCGTATCGAGATGAATAAAAAAGCATTTTAAAGAGGATACTCTGTATTTTCGTATATCTTTCCTCCTAATGAGCTGCAATTTTTTGTTTACACTGTGCACTGTCGCAAACTCGGACTATTATTTTTCAATTTCGCATGCTCTCGCTTTGTGATTCGCCATATTCAATAAATTTATTACGCATTATTGACATGAATCGATTCTTAAAGTAGAGATTCAAAGCTTTATTTTAATTTTTTATAGATCTATCTATCTTCATTATTGATGAAGTTATCCGTTTGAAGGTCGATTTTTTTCCACATTTTTAGTATACCGCTTTTTTCGGGTGAGAGTATACAGAGTGTCCCACAACTGGTAAAACATCTGTTAAGGGTAGGTAAAGGATGAAATTTGGAACTGAAAATTCCTCTTGCATTTTTGGATCCAATAATTAGTTACTGAGATATTAAGTAATTAATTCTGCCAATCCCTTAGCGCCCCGAGTAAGTGCTCAGGGCCGTGGGACGTCGTGGACTCCTCAGAGGTTTTACTTGTCTCTTTTTCTTCCTTTTTTGTATTGCAGAGAAATAAATATAGATGAGTGAGTGAGTAGGTGGATGGGAGCCTAGAAAGCCTAGAAAGGTGGACCGGGGCTAGAAAGGTGGCAAGTTTTCAATGTGTGGATCATACATGAGTGTTTTTGTATGCGGTTATGAGTGCATGGATAATTTTAATGTTTTTGGTGCGAGTGGGCGAAGTGCTTGCACTTTATATGCCGGAGGGGGAAGACATATATGATATGCTTCCTTCGAGTGCGCGGATGACTTGAATGTTTTCTGTATGTCGGTGATTGAGTATCGTGAATAATTTTAGTGTGTGTGCACAAAAAGGGGAAAAAAACAGACAAGCAGGGCCACGGCGTCCTACGTCGCTGAGCGCTCACTCAGGGCGCTAAGGGATTGGCAAACTTAATTAATTAATATCTCATTAATTAATTCTCGGATCCAAAAATGTAAAAGGAACTTTCAGTTCCAAATTGCACCCCCTACCTACCCCTAACGGGTGTTCTACCAGTTATGAGACACTCTATATATATGTTACACAAAAAATTATGTGATTAATAATATTAATGATTAATAATACTAATAATTGAACGCTGAAATATCCAAGTATCAAATTGAGAAAAACTTAACATCACGGATCAAAAACTCGGCGTGCCCCAATTAATATTGGGAGTACAAATAAGTCTCCGCCGTTTGACAAAAGATGGCCCCACCAGTTATGGTTGAAATTGTCAGATGTAAAACGTCATATCGTAAGATTGGACATCTGGCAACACCATAACCTTGAAATATTAGCGATTTTGTATCAGCATCACATAATTTTTTTCATGCGAAAATGTCGAGTTTTGAGCCGAATAAGCGTCATTTGCGGGAACTTTTGATTTACTTCTTTAATTTGAAGAAATCTGCAGCTGAAGCGCATCAATTGCTTGTAGAAGCATATAGTGAGGCTACTTTAAGTGAGAGAAGTTGTCGTGAGTGGTTTCAAAAGTTTAAGAACGGTGAGTTTGACGTCGAAGACAAAGAACGTAGCGGAAGGCCGAAAGTGTACGAAGACGCGGAATTAGAAGCATTATTGGAGAAAAATTCGTGCCAAACGCAAAAAGAACTTGCACTTACATTAGGAGTAACTCAACAAGCAATTTCACATCGTTTAAAATCGTTGAGAATGATTCAAAAGCAAGGAAATTGGGTTTCATATGAACTAAAGCCGAGAAACATTGAACGTCGATTTTGCACATGTGAAATGCTGCTTGCCAGGCATAAACGAAAGGGCATCCTATAGTCACTGATGATGAAAAATGGATCCACTACGATAACCCAAAGAAGAGGAAATCATGGGGACCACGTGGCCATGCTTCAACATCGATAGCCAAGCCGAATATTCATGGAAAAAACTCATGTTGTGTATTTGGTGGGATCAGCTTGGTGTCGTGTATTATGAGTTGCTCAAACCGAACGAAACCATTACTGGGGCTCTCTACCGAACACAATTGATGAGATTAAGCCGAGCACTCAAGAAAAAACGCGCCCACTACTACTCCAGACACGACAAAATTATTCTCCTACATGATAATGCTCGTCCACATGTTGCGGCGCCGCTCAAAACCTACTTGGAAACACTCAATTGGGAAGTTTTACCCCACCCACCGTATTCACCAGACATTGCTCCCTCTGACTATCACTTGTTTCGATCGATGACGCACGGCCTGTCTGAACAGCACTTCACATCATATGAAGATACCAAAAATTGGATCGATTCGTGGATAGCCTCAAAAGATGAAACGTTCTTCCGACGCGGTATCCGTATGCTACCAGAAATATGGGAAAAAGTAGTGACTAACGATGGACAATACTTTGAATAAAACATAAGGTACTGTTCTTTCACAATAAATGTCCAATTTTTGATAAAAAACGGCGGAGACTTATTTGTACTCCCAATACATCATTCTTCAATATAAATATATATAATGCTACTATTAATTTTATGTATATTATTTAAAAAAATTTGTATATATACTATGGGGAAATCTATATTAATGTTTCATGAATTCAAGACTATGTATCGCCGTATATAGGAATAACTTTTCTGTATGAATATATTTATAAGTTTATTTATGAATTTATTAACTGGGGCACGCCGAGTTTTTGATCCTCGATATTAAGTTTTTCTCAATTTGATACTTGGATATTTCAGCGTTCAATTATTAATATTATTGATACTAATCACATAATTTTTTATGTAACAAGTACTTAAATATACGTACTTGGTTTATTATATTGATCTTATTTTTTTTTTTATTATAATTAATTTAAAATATCTACACTTTGATTAAATTAACATGTACTTTTCGTTTTGTAATTTTTGTTTTGATACGTACTCGACGTTTTTTTTTTCTTTTGTAAAGACTGTTTGTTACGATCTCACTGCTTTTTGTATAATTAGGTACAAATCTTATTATATTACTTTTACAGCAAAGAAATTGTATGCATCTTTGGAATTTCGTGCAACTGCATTTTTTTATTGTGGAATCTTTAATTAAAATTCATTTTGTATGTTTACTACGCACAGCGTTTATATAATGTCCATTAGTTATACTTTCACCATTGTGAAAAATTGCACTAACAATTTTATGTATATCTGTGCCTATACGTATCTTTGACGTAGATATACCTTTAATTTTTAAATTTGTGATTTTAAACGTTTTGTTATTAGCAGTTTTAAATTACTATAATTTTAAAATAAAAATATTTTTTGTTATTATTATCTCATTTTTCTCAATTATATTAAGTTTTCTCCAAAATAAATACATACTTTTTACTATTTTTTCAACTTGTAAAATTATATTCTATTAATTCTTGTAAAGTATATGGTTTTATCAACTTTTCTGGCAATTAAAGTAATAGAATATAGTTTGACTGAATTTCTAAATTTGTAACACACTTTATTATAAAATTTTCTTCATGTAGTAATGTATCTTTTCCTCTAATGTGAATTCGCAGACTGCGTTCCAATATTCACCGTCAATGTTGAAACTCTATACGTATACACGACACAAACTATAGATTTTCAGTACTGGCAGTGAATATCGGAACGCAGTAGTAATTATTAAACTTTATTGAATTTATCGATGAAATCACTATTTTCTAGTTTATTTGCGAGTTTACGCTAGGCGAAAAGATACATGATCGATTTAATGTTTACTGCACACGTAATATGCGCCCATTCTGATTAATGCAGCCTATAATTTTTATCATGTTTCATCTACGAAAATCTTTTCTATCTTGCCAATTAATTTCAAATTCAGATTACACATTTGCAATGCGGATTGCAAACGTTTCAAGCGCAGACTGATAAAACTATAAGAAAACTATAAGACTTATAAAACTATAAGAAAATGTACGTGAAATTATAAATATAGCTTGATATGTACATCTAATGGTCGATCATAAATCTTTTCCTCTAACATAAATTCGTGAATCGATGGCAATCCTTATAGATACATGCTGCTTATTGCAGCCTATATATATTACAAACGCAACGGACAAACGCGCATCGCTTGTGTGTATGCGTATACGTGTGATCTGAAGCTTAATCGCTTGGCGGTGCAAACGCGGCTTGATGGACATACTGATTCGCTTATGTGCGTG
>NW_022639589.1:165053-165409 GCF_010583005.1 Odontomachus brunneus | reverse complement strand
CGCTTATGTGCGTGCGTGTGAATCTGAATCTGAAAAATCTGAGAATCTGCGCGAAAATAAAAGGACTTTTTAGCGACCGAGATTTCGAGATCTCCGTATTGCCTGCACCAATCTTAATCAAACTTGGTGTAAATTACGCACGCACTAAACATTATATAAGGAAACTTTTATCAGATTTTCGATTACAGTTTTCGTGCTTGAGATATTTGACTCGGAAGACCAATCGACTTAAAAATCGCAGATAAGCTTACACGGTCGCGTTTTGTTCGATACGTACTCGACGTCGCGCCGCGACAGCAGCGCTTGATATATATATATATATATATATATATATATATATATATATATATATATAT
>NW_022639589.1:163659-164786 GCF_010583005.1 Odontomachus brunneus | reverse complement strand
AGCCATATCTCACGATGTATACATCGCATCGGGTCATACTATACGGCGATTTATAGGTGACATTACGTTTCAAAAAAAGTTCTGTAACAGTTTTGTGTTTGGTCAAGCCAGTTATGTGTTACAGCGTTCCAAAATGGAGGTAAAAAAAGAGAAAATTCGATACATTCTTCAGTACCACTACGACCAAGGTGAAAAGGCGGAGCAGGCGGCCAAAAAAATTTGTGCTGTTTATGGACCCAATACAGTATCGAATGCAACAGCAAAGCGGTGGTTCCAACGATTCCGTTCTGGTAATATGGACGTCGAAGATGAGGCACGCTCTGGTAGGCCAATCGTCGAAAATGTCGATAAAATCATGGAAATCGTCGAGTCGGACCGGCATGTGAGCACTTATTCCATTGCCCAGGAACTGAAGATTAGCCAGAAAACCGTTTGGAACCATTTGCATAAGACTGGTCTCAAGAAGAAGCTCGATGTATGGGTGCCACACGAATTGACGCAAAAGAACCTTTTGGACCGAATTGATGCCTGCGATTCTTTGCAGAAACGTAACGAAATCGATCCATTTTTCAAGCGGATGGTGACTAGTGATGAAAAATGGGTCACATACGAGAATAACAGCCGAAAAAGGTCGTGGTCCAATCGCGGTGAGCCGGCCCAAACGATCGCCAAGCCCGGATTAACGGCCAAGAAGGTTTTGCTGTGTGTTTGGTGGGATTGGAAAGGAATCATCCACTATGAGCTGCTCCCATCGGGCCAAACACTCAATTCGGACCTCTACTGTCAACAACTGACCAGATTGAAGCAGGCGATCGACCAGAAGCGGCCAGAATTGGCCAATAGGAAGAGTGTTGTGTTCCATCAAGACAACGCCAGGCCGCACACATCATTAACGACGCGCCAGAAGCTCCGAGAGCTTGGATGGGAGGTTCTATTGCACCCGCCGTATAGTCCAGACTTGGCACCAAGCGATTATCACCTTTTCAAGCATTTGCAAAATTTTCTTGATGGTACAAAACTGGCCTCAAGAGAGGTTTGTGAAAATGAGCTGGTCAAGTTTTTTACCAATAGGGACGAGGACTTCTTCAATCGCGGAATTATGAAATTGCCTTCAAAATGGAAAAGTC
>NW_022639589.1:159220-162813 GCF_010583005.1 Odontomachus brunneus | reverse complement strand
TTTGATGTAAAATTTTCCGCTCTTTCGAAATCCGCAGTCAAAAATAGGGTGTCCCATTAGAAAAAACCATCGTGACCTTGAAGTAACCTTGAAGTAACCTTGAAGTAACCTTCAAAATTGACCTCAAGGTCAAAACCAATGGTACAATTGAATGACCCCCTCTGTCCTGGTCAACTTTTATCTAAACCATTTTTTTGTAGATACCGTAATTTGGAAGATATTCGGATCCATAGACTAAAATGACTCACCCTGTATATACAAGATATTTCAGACCACCCAGGTCACCCGATTTTTTCGTAAACGTGACATTTTAGAGAAAAATGTTTCAGACAAAAGTTGTAGGGTTTTAAGTGACGAATCAGGTAGTACTATTAGTATGACCTTGAATAGTGTTGTCAAAGTTACGTGAAGGTCACCTTCAATTTTTTTAATGAAACCCCCCATTTTTCATTACATACTCATATAGCTCATCTCGAAAGCTTTGCAAAACACTATAACAAAGTATTTTTCCATTAGGTTTTCGAATTATGTGGACTAAAAATTAGAATACCGCCGGAATATGCCAATCCCTTAGCATCCTGAGTGAGCGCTCAGGAACGTAGGACGCCGTAGGCTCTTCAAGGATCCTGCTTGTCCATTTTTCTCTTCTTTTTGTACACACATACTAAAATCATTCACGATACTCAACCATCAACATGCAGAAAACATTCAAGTCACCCACGCACTCGAAGGAAACATACCACACTTACCCTCCCTCCGGCACATAAAGTGCAATCACTCCGCCCATTCGCACTAAAAACATTTAAATTATACATGCACTCATAACCGTACACAAAAATACCCGTACATCACTCCCACACATTGAAAACTTGCTATCCCCTAGCCCCGGTCAGGCAGCCATCCACACACCCATTCACTCACTCATCCATATTTATTCCTCTGTGATACAAAAAAAGGGAGAAAAATGGACAAGCAGGGCCTTTTAGAAGTCCACGGCGCCCTACGACCCTGCGCGCTCACACGGGGCAGACTTAATGAATTAATATCTCGTTAACTAATTGTCGGGTCCAAAAATGAAAGAGGAACTTTCAGTTTCAAATAGCACCCCCTATCTACCCCTAACGAGTGTTCTACCAGTTGTGAGATCCCCTGTATATATGTATATGTATATGTATATGTACAGGGTGTTTCAGACCACCCGTACCACCTATTTAAAATAAAGGTTTCAATATTTTATTAAAAATTCAAAATATTTTTTCACTAAGTCGAGCACGTTCCATTAAATGGTGCTATATTCAACTTCCAGTATTGACCGAAAGTGGGTTGTTTAGACCAAAAGTTTAGTTTTTTAAATGGAATACTCTACTTTTTTTGCAGATTCGGATTCTATGGTGAAAAATACGAAACTTATGTTTGAAACATTTTTTCCGAAAATGTGGTCACCGACTTTGAAATGACATTGAAAGTTTATCAGCTACCTGACCTCTTAAGAACTTCCTAGCCGCAGTGCGATAGTCGTCTTCGTATGATTTGACTTTTTAACATACTCCAAGTACTGAAATAAGTACTTCTACTTAAGTATCTTACTTTCAATTCTTCGTGTACTCCAATCACATTCAAAAATTTTTAAAAGTGGATTGACTAAGGTTGGAATCGGGACAATAAAATAAACTTTTCAATCAAACATAATTTTATTATTTAACTTTTCGTTATAGTCGGAATTTAGTAACAAACTTAACATTTATTTAGTAACAAACTTAACATGTAAAAAAATCGATACTTACCTTTTACATAATGGAGCTCACATTGAACATTTAGCCTAGACAAGATTTACTAATTGAATAAAAATTATGTACATGTTAAATTTTTTACTAAATAAATGTTAACTTTGTTACTAAATTCCGATTATAACAAAAAATTAAATAATAAAATAAAAATAATAAAATTATATTTGATTGAAAAGTTCATTTTATTGTCCCGATTCCAACCTTAGTCAATCACAATTTTTTAGTACTGCATTTTCTTGCATTTTCTTGAAGTACTAAAAAGTTAACACAGAATTCTGAAAAAAATTCTCAGAGCTCTTTGAAAACAAAATAAGCAATTTTTATCTCTTAATATTTTTCGGTAAAGTTAATAGAATTCAAGTAAAAAATTATTGAAACCAATAATTTTGTAGATATTTACGTAAATATCTTAGAAAATAGAGGTCGTATAAAAAATTTTTTCAAGCAAAAGTTGTTTGCTTTTTTACGTAGAATAAAATCCCGTAATAAAAAATATGTATTTCTATTTAAAAAAGCAAAGTTGACCTTGTCCTGACCTTGGCGACGTCATCTTAGGTCAAATAACTACTGTCATTAAATGCGACTTTTTAGGCCTTACAACTTTTATTCGAAACATTTTTCTCTAAAATACTCCCCCGCCGAGTTTTCTTGCCGTTGCCGAACTTATGGGACACACTGTATATACAGAGTGAGGAAAAAGTATGGAAACCCTAAAAAATCTCAACAAATATAAGTTTTACAAAAAAATATTTCAAATAAAAGTTGTAGGATTTAAAAAGATCTATTCAATAGTCTCAGCAGTTTGACCCTGGCTGAATGAAGTCAAAGTCACCTTGAATTTTTGAAATGGAACATCCCATATATTATTCCATATTCTTATAGCTTATCTCGAGAGCTTTCCAAAACACTATGTAACGATCCGGGAAATCGTCACGACATTAGAAACGTTAATTATATTAACCAAATAAACGCCGAACAACCGCGCGCGGAACAACCGCAAGGTCAACAAACAGCCTCGCTGTTTGTTACAAATTAGTATAAAAGCCGACACGAAAACGCGATCGAGAGAGATTGATCGAAAAGCTCTCCTGAGGCACACAACCGATCAAAAGCTCGCAACCTCCCAGAAATCCTAGACCGTTCCGTCGACCGAAGTGGATTCGCGACGTCGACATCCTTCCTCCGATACCGCTCCGCCGGCCGAAGTGGATATGCGACGTCGGCATCCTAACCATTCACCGCCCCGTCGACCGAAGTGGATACGCGACGTCGACCTCTTTTCTCCGATACCGCTCCGCCGACCGAAGTGGATACGCGACGTCAGCATCCTAACCATCTACCGCCCCGTCGACCGAAGTGGATACGCGACGTCGACCTCCTTTCTCCGATACCGCTCCGCCGACCGAAGTGGATACGCGACGTCAGCATCCTAACCATCTACCGCCCCGTCGACCGAAGTGGATACGCGACGTCGACCTCCTTTCTCCGATACCGCTCCGCCGACCGAAGTGGATACGCGACGTCAGCATCCTAACCATCTACCGCCCCGTCGACCGAAGTGGATACGCGACGTCGACCTCCTTTCTCCGATACCGCTCCGCCGACCGAAGTGGATACGCGACGTCGGCCTCCTATCCATATACCGCTCCGTCGACCGAAGTGGATACGCGACGCCGACATCCTATCTCCAATACCGCTCCGCCGACCAAAGTGGATACGCGATGTCGACCTCCTGTCCCTCACGCCACGCCGCTAACACATAAGACCACGAACGCATACAGAGCGTAAGATACCGGTGACGACAAG
>NW_022639589.1:158946-159210 GCF_010583005.1 Odontomachus brunneus | reverse complement strand
ATATATATATATATATATATTAGGACCTTGAATAAGTTCTCGCTGATTTTACGTAAAAATTAATACTTTATTTAAAAAAAAAATCGTAAAAAACATGTCACTGAAAGTATTGTTCATCACTAGCCACTACTTTTTCCCATCTTTCTGGCAGCATTTGAATTCCTCGGAAAAACGACACGTCTTTCGAGGCTATCCAAGAGTCGACCCATTTTTTGGCATCTTTATAAAAATGTAAGTGCTACTCAGCCAGGCCATATGCCATCG
>NW_022639589.1:158784-158936 GCF_010583005.1 Odontomachus brunneus | reverse complement strand
AGCGTAAGATACCGGTGACGACAAGCGCCTTTAAACCAGCCAGGATAAAAGCCGGTGTAAACAATCAGCTTAAAGCCGAGGAGTCGACAAACGTCCAAGACGGATAATAGCATATCGGGAAACATTCCCGACCGCGTCCCGCCGGACGCTCA
>NW_022639589.1:158653-158774 GCF_010583005.1 Odontomachus brunneus | reverse complement strand
GGTTGTGCAACATGTGGCCGAGCGTTGTCATGTTGCAAAATCACTTTGTCGTGTCTCTGCTCGTATAACGGCCGTTTTTTCTTCAATGCTCAGCTCAAACGCATCAATTGTAGTCGATAGC
>NW_022639589.1:158459-158643 GCF_010583005.1 Odontomachus brunneus | reverse complement strand
GTCGTATGTAAATAATTGTAAATAGCATTGAGATTAGAATATAGTTCCACGTTATTATAACCTACACCACTGTTTTTCATTTAACGAACGAAACCTCGGACCGCACCGACTAAGACTATCCCGCACGTAACGCAAGGCCGTTACAACTATAATAAAATATTTTTTCGTTAAGAACTTTTCGAGC
>NW_022639589.1:156868-158449 GCF_010583005.1 Odontomachus brunneus | reverse complement strand
ATCCCACCAAATGCAGAGCAGAAGCTTCGAACCATGGATATTCGGCTTTGCCGACGATGTTGATGGCCGGGCTTACTCTACGATCTTCTACGCTTAAAGTTATCGTACTGTATCCACTTTTCATCGCCAGTCACGATATGATGCAAAAAACCTTTCCTTTTCTACCGTTGAAGCAGCTGTTCATACGTGAAAAAACGCCGTTCGACATCTCTCGGCTTCAACTCGTACGGCACCCAATGTCCTTGCTTTTGAATCATTCCTAATACTTTCAAACGTTCCGAAACTATTGTGTGATCAACTCCTAATGATTCTGCAAGTACAGCTAGCGTCTGACATGAGTCTTCATGAAGTAATGCCTCCAATTCTTCGTCTTCAAACTTTTTCGGTGCGCCAGAGTATTCTTTATCTTCAACATCAAAATCATTATTTTTGAAGCATCTAAACCACTCTCTGCATGTTGTTTCCGACAAAGCATGGTCGCCGTAAGTCTCAATAAGAATTCTGTGTGCTTCAGCTGCAGATTTTTTTTTTAATAAAGTAGTGCAGTAAAATTCCCCGCAAATACTCTTTTGTTGGCACGAAACTCGACATGTTTAACACTATGAAAAAAAAAGTTGTTTACACTTCGGCGAAATGACACACTGAATTTCAAGCTTGCTTATAGTACTCCCTTATAGATACGTTACCATCTTAAACTACATGCATGCAATTCTCGTAACGCCATCCGTTCGAAAACAGCGAGAACTTATTCAAGGTACTGATAGATACATGCATACATACATACATACATACAGGATGCGGCGCCAAAATCCGGACAAATTATATATTTTTTCCAAACACATTTTTTATTGCAAAAACGAAAAGGTTTACAAAATTTTTTTAACCACTTTGTAAGGCCATAAAGAACACATTTACTCAATATATCCCCCGCTTGCTTGAATGACCGCCTCCATTCTCGGCCTGAAGTGTGCGTAGACGCGCTTTAATGTGTCACGGTCCATATCGGTGAATGCCGCTTCAATAGCGGCTCTCAATGATGCGACGTTTGGATGTCTGGACTTGTTCGTGAGCCTTTCAATTACGCTCCATACATAGAAGTACAAAGGATTCAAATCTGGGCTGTTGGGAGGCCAGAATTCCTACGACCAAAACATGTCGACGTTATCCGACAACTAATTTTGCACCAAATGACTTGTGTGAGAGGGCGCACCGTCATGCTGGAAAACATACGGTTTTCCAGACAACATAGTTTCCATCCACGGCTTCACTACATTTGTCAGAACACGCAAATAAATTTTTTTTGTGACATGTTCCTCTTTGTTAAAGAAATACGGTGGCATGACCTCACCCTCACTGGATGATGTTGCAAAACCTTCGTTGGACTTCTCCGACTCATTGTACTTTGCGATAACATCATACACAGTCGATCTTGGGTACCCGAAGAACAGAATAATTTCTGTCGGCGAGCGCCCACCGCGAACACTTTCGATAATCGCGGCTCTTTGGTTATACTCCGCACTTGGATTCAACATTGCGACTGTTCGAGGTTATGATAGTTTAGTACATGCATCAAGCTATTTA
>NW_022639589.1:156469-156858 GCF_010583005.1 Odontomachus brunneus | reverse complement strand
TTCGAGCAATAACACTTAAAATTTCCAGCACTTTGACATAGAATACAAAATATCTCGTAAAATATTCATCTTTCGATTATCTTGCCTTAATGCTTTTTTTGCACAAAATAATGAGACAAATTGGCTTAAAAAAAAACAAAAAATTGTTTATACAATAAATATAAAAAATTTTTTGTGCTTTTTTTAAGTCAATTAATTTGTTTCATTATTCTGTGCAAAAAAAACATTAAGACAAGATAACCGAAAGAAGAATATTTTACGAGATATTTTGTATTCTATGTCAAAGTGCTGGAAATTTCAAGTGTTATTACTCGAAAAGTTCTTAACGAAAAAATATTTTATTATAGCGTTTTGGAAAGCTCTCGAGATGTGCTATAAGAATATGCAAT
>NW_022639589.1:148958-153930 GCF_010583005.1 Odontomachus brunneus | reverse complement strand
TTTTTTGGCATCTTCATAAGAATGGAAGTGCTGCTCAGCCAGGCCATGTGCCATCGATCGGAACAAGTGATAATCGGAAGAGGCAATGTCTGGTGAATACGGCGGGTGGGGTAAGACTTCCCATTTAAGCGTTTCCAAGTAGATTTTCACCGGTTGTGCAACATGTGGCCGAGCGTTGTCATGTTGCAAAATCACTTTGTCGTGTCTCTGCTCGTATAACGGCCGTTTTTTCTTCAATGCTCAGCTCAAACGCATCAATTGTAGTCGATAGCGATCTCCCATGATGGTTTCATTCGGTTTGAGCAGCTCATAATAAACTACACTCAGCTGATCCCACCAAATGCAGAGCAGAAGCTTCGAACCATGGATATTCGGCTTTGCCGACGATGTTGATGGCCGGGCTTACTCTACGATCTTCTACGCTTAAAGTTATCGTACTGTATCCACTTTTCATCGCCAGTCACGATATGATGCAAAAAACCTTTCCTTTTCTACCGTTGAAGCAGCTGTTCATACGTGAAAAAACGCCGTTCGACATCTCTCGGCTTCAACTCGTACGGCACCCAATGTCCTTGCTTTTGAATCATTCCTAATACTTTCAAACGTTCCGAAACTATTGTGTGATCAACTCCTAATGATTCTGCAAGTACAGCTAGCGTCTGACATGAGTCTTCATGAAGTAATGCCTCCAATTCTTCGTCTTCAAACTTTTTCGGTGCGCCAGAGTATTCTTTATCTTCAACATCAAAATCATTATTTTTGAAGCATCTAAACCACTCTCTGCATGTTGTTTCCGACAAAGCATGGTCGCCGTAAGTCTCAATAAGAATTCTGTGTGCTTCAGCTGCAGATTTTTTTTTTAATAAAGTAGTGCAGTAAAATTCCCCGCAAATACTCTTTTGTTGGCACGAAACTCGACATGTTTAACACTATGAAAAAAAAAGTTGTTTACACTTCGGCGAAATGACACACTGAATTTCAAGCTTGCTTATAGTACTCCCTTATAGATACGTTACCATCTTAAACTACATGCATGCAATTCTCGTAACGCCATCCGTTCGAAAACAGCGAGAACTTATTCAAGGTACTGATAGATACATGCATACATACATACATACATACAGGATGCGGCGCCAAAATCCGGACAAATTATATATTTTTTCCAAACACATTTTTTATTGCAAAAACGAAAAGGTTTACAAAATTTTTTTAACCACTTTGTAAGGACATAAAGAACACATTTACTCAATATATCCCCCGCTTGCTTGAATGGCCGCCTCCATTCTCGGTCTGAAGCGTGCGCAGGCGCGTTTTAATGTGTCACGGTCCATATCGGTGAATGCCGCTTCAATAGCGGCTCTCAATGATGCGACGTTTGGATGTCTGGACTTGTTCGTGAGCCTTTCAATTACGCTCCATACATAGAAGTACAAAGGATTCAAATCTGGGCTGTTGGGAGGCCAGAATTCCTACGACCAAAACATGTCGACGTTATCCGACAACTAATTTTGCACCAAATGACTTGTGTGAGAGGGCGCACCGTCATGCTGGAAAACATACGGTTTTCCAGACAACATAGTTTCCATCCACGGCTTCACTACATTTGTCAGAACACGCAAATAAATTTTTTTTGTGACATGTTCCTCTTTGTTAAAGAAATACGGTGGCATGACCTCACCCTCACTGGATGATGTTGCAAAACCTTCGTTGGACTTCTCCGACTCATTGTACTTTGCGATAACATCATACACAGTCGATCTTGGGTACCCGAAGAACAGAATAATTTCTGTCGGCGAGCGCCCACCGCGAACACTTTCGATAATCGCGGCTCTTTGGTTATACTCCGCACTTGGATTCAACATTGCGACTGTTCGAGGTTATGATAGTTTAGTACATGCATCAAGCTATTTAAACGCTAATTGCGACATCTACCAGTGGTATAGAACGGCGAGAATTTCAAATTGAATTTTGTCCGGATTTTGGCGCCGCACCCTCTACATGTACCTTATGTAGCAAACTTTGACTTTGAGAGACTGACAGCTGTACCATTTGGTACAGTAACATGTTTCTCTCTGTAGTCGCCACGCGCTCGGTATCGCGCCAGAGATGTCCCTTCCAAACGGCATCTCTGAGTGTTATCTAGAGAGAGGAGAGTGTTGTGAGCGTGGAACGTCAGATAGCTCAATGGTTTAGAGCAGTCGTCCGGCAAGCGAAAGACCCGGTTTCGAGTCCTGGCTTAGCAAACTGCGCTTTCGATATTTCTTTCACTGGAACGAAAAGATACGCAGATCTTGAACGCACGGCTTCCCGCCGTCACCTAGTATGCCCTCTTCCTTCTATAAGGTAAGGTAATAAAGTTATATATATATATGTATGTGTGTGTGTGTGTGTCTGTGTTTGCGTGTGCGTGTGCATGTGCATGTGCGTATGCGTGTGCATGCGTGTGTGCGTGCGTGCGTGCGTGCGTGCGTGTGCGTGTGTGTGTGTGTGTGTGTGTACAGGGTATAGCAAAAGTACCGGAACGGCAAGATAACTCGGCGGGGGAGCATTTCAGAGAAAAATGTTTCAGACAAAAGTTGTAAGGCTTAAAAAAACGCATTCAACGATAGTAGTTATTTGACATAGGATGGCGTCGCCAAGGTCAGAACAAGGTTAACTTTGTTTTTTTAAATAGAAACACATTTTTTATTACGGCATTTTATTCAACGTAAAAACGCAAACAACTTTTGCTTGAAAAAATTTGTTATACGACCTCTATTTTCTAAGATATTTATGTAAATATCTACAAGATTATTGGTTTCAATAATTTTTTACTTGAATTCTATCAACTTTACCAAAAAATATCAAGAAATAAAAATTGCTTATTTTGTTTTCATAGAGCTCTGTGAATTTTTTCAGAATTTTGTGTTAACTTTTTAGTACTTCAAGAAAATGTAAGAAAATGAAGTACTAAAAAGTTAATATAAAATTCTGAAAAAATTCTCAGAGCTCTATGAGAACAAAATATACAATTTTTATCTCTTCATATTTTCCGCTAAAGTTGACAGAATTCAAGTAAAAAATTATTGAAACCAATAATCTTGTAGATATTTACGTAAATATCTTAGAAAATAGAGGTCGTATAAAAAATTTTTTCAAGCAAAAGTTGTTTGCGTTTTTACGTTGAATAAAATGCCGTAATAAAAAATATGTGTTTCTATTTAAAAAAGGAAAGTTGACTTTGTTCTGACCTTGGCGACGCCATCCTATGTCAAATAACTACTATCGTTGAATGCGTTTTTTTAAGCCTTACAACTTTTGTCTGAAACATTTTTCTCTAAAATGTCCCGCCGAGTTATCTTGCCGTTCCGGTAGTTTTGCTATACCCTGTATATAAGATATATATATATATATATATATATATATATATATATATATATATATATGTATATATATTGAGTGTGAGAAAAAGTTCGTGGCGTTTTTTTTAGTAAAATTTAATTTTTTCTTAGAGTATTAAAATCAATTTATTCAAACCAAATATGCTCCATTATTTTTGATAATATTTTGCCATTTTTGAGGCAGAGCCATAATCCCATTGCGATAGAACTTCTATGGTTTCTGGTCGAAAAACTGCTTCAAGTGATTTTCATAGGCGTCTTTTGAAGCTAGCTTTACATCATTAAAAAAGTTAGGCAGAGACCTAAACAAATGATAGTCTGAGGGTGCTATGTCAGGACTATACGGTAGATGCATCAAAACTTTCTAGCCAAGCTCTCGCAATTTTTGCCGAGTCATCAAAGATGTGTAGTCGAGCGTCGTCGTGATGGAAGACGACTCCTCCTATTGATCAATTCTAGCCGCTTCCTCTCAATTGCTTCTGGTAATCTCTCCAGTTGTTCATAGTAGAGTTCGGAATTAATTGTTTAACCGAGCGGTAACAGCTCATAGTAAACGATTCCCTTGCAATCCCACCACAAACACAACATCACCTTCGTCGTCAATCCAGGTTTTGCGATTGCTTGCGCCTTCTTTCCTTCCTTTGTTCACGATCTTTTTCAAGATCGATTGTCGCACGTTACCCATTTGTCATCACCAGTTATCATTCTCTTCAAAAATGGCTCAATTTCATTCTGTTTCAGTAGCGTATCGCAAATGTTAATTCGATCCATCATATTCTTAACACTCAACTCGTGAGGAACCCAAACATCGAGAATCTTTTTGTATCTAGCTTTGTGTAAATGACTCATAACTGTTTTGTGGTCCATGTTTAGTTCTCAGGCAATCTCTACACTGCTCACATGCTTATCACGCTCAACTTTTTCCATGATTTCATCAGATTTTTCAGTGATTGGTCGACCGGAACGAGGTTCATTTTTGACATCGAAATTTCCAATACGAAAGCGAGCGAACTATTTCCGTGCTGCTGATTTTGATAGAGTATCTTCACCGTAAACAGCATAAATTTTTTCACAAGCCTGTGCAGCGTTCTTGCCTTTATCGTAGTGATACTGCAAAATGTAGCGAATTTTTTCCTTATTTATCTCCATTTACAAAATAAAATAACTTTTGATTCATTTCACCGATTTCAATCTTTTTCGGTTCAAAAGTTGAAATATCACGCGTGTCTAGTGTTGTCGATACGATTAGTAGTTACCGAGTGCTGAACATGTAATGCTATCTAGTGCCAAACGCCACGAACTTTTTCCCATCCGTGTGTAAAAATATACGTGTGTGTGTGTGTGTGTATAAATACATACACACACACACACACACTCCCATTTTAAAAAATGCACCTTGATATTTCTTCAGCCAAGCATATTTAGCAAAAATATTTCAGACAAAAGTTGTCGGGTTCAGAGGAAGACATCTAGTGCTGATCTTGACTTTGACATTAGAGGAAGGTTATTCAAAGATCAACTTTGTTTTTTAAATAAAAACATCTATTTTTTATTACGGAATTTTATTTTACGTACAGAAATCAACAACCTTA
>NW_022639589.1:148018-148948 GCF_010583005.1 Odontomachus brunneus | reverse complement strand
TCAAATCTGGGCTGTTGGGAGGCCAGAATTCCTACGACCAAAACATGTCGACGTTATCCGACAACTAATTTTGCACCAAATGACTTGTGTGAGAGGGCGCACCGTCATGCTGGAAAACATACGGTTTTCCAGACAACATAGTTTCCATCCACGGCTTCACTACATTTGTCAGAACACGCAAATAAATTTTTTTTGTGACATGTTCCTCTTTGTTAAAGAAATACGGTGGCATGACCTCACCCTCACTGGATGATGTTGCAAAACCTTCGTTGGACTTCTCCGACTCATTGTACTTTGCGATAACATCATACACAGTCGATCTTGGGTACCCGAAGAACAGAATAATTTCTGTCGGCGAGCGCCCACCGCGAACACTTTCGATAATCGCGGCTCTTTGGTTATACTCCGCACTTGGATTCAACATTGCGACTGTTCGAGGTTATGATAGTTTAGTACATGCATCAAGCTATTTAAACGCTAATTGCGACATCTACCAGTGGTATAGAACGGCGAGAATTTCAAATTGAATTTTGTCCGGATTTTGGCGCCGCACCCTCTACATGTACCTTATGTAGCAAACTTTGACTTTGAGAGACTGACAGCTGTACCATTTGGTACAGTAACATGTTTCTCTCTGTAGTCGCCACGCGCTCGGTATCGCGCCAGAGATGTCCCTTCCAAACGGCATCTCTGAGTGTTATCTAGAGAGAGGAGAGTGTTGTGAGCGTGGAACGTCAGATAGCTCAATGGTTTAGAGCAGTCGTCCGGCAAGCGAAAGACCCGGTTTCGAGTCCTGGCTTAGCAAACTGCGCTTTCGATATTTCTTTCACTGGAACGAAAAGATACGCAGATCTTGAACGCACGGCTTCCCGCCGTCACCTAGTATGCCCTCTTCCTTCTATAAGGTAAGGTAATAAAGTTATATATATA
>NW_022639589.1:139790-148008 GCF_010583005.1 Odontomachus brunneus | reverse complement strand
ACACACACACACACACTCCCATTTTAAAAAATGCACCTTGATATTTCTTCAGCCAAGCATATTTAGCAAAAATATTTCAGACAAAAGTTGTCGGGTTCAGAGGAAGACATCTAGTGCTGATCTTGACTTTGACATTAGAGGAAGGTTATTCAAAGATCAACTTTGTTTTTTAAATAAAAACATCTATTTTTTATTACGGAATTTTATTTTACGTACAGAAATCAACAACCTTAATTTGAAAAAAATTTTTATACGACCTCTATTTTCTAAGATATTTACGGAAATATCCACAAAATAATTAGTTTCAATAATTTTTTACTCGAATTCCATCAACTTTTATCAATTACCGAAAAATAGCAAAAAATACAAATTATTTATTTTTTTCTCATCGACCTTTAAAAATCTTTTCAGAACTTTTTAATTAACTTTTTAGTACTTCAAGAAAATGCAAGAAAATAATAAAAAGTTAATTTAAAAATTATGAAAAAATTTTCAGAGCTCTATGAGAAGAAAATAGAAAATTTTTATCTCTTACTTTTTTTCGATAAAGTTAATAGAATTCGGGTAAAAAATTATTGAAACTAATAACTTTGTAGATAATTCCGTAAATCTTTTAAAAAATAGAGATCATATAAAAAATGTTTTCACAAACAAAAGTTGTTTATTTCAATACATACAGTAAAATTTCATAATAAAAATTATATATATATATATAAATATATATATATATACATATATATACAGGGTGTTAAAAAAAAAAAAATTTTTTTACATAAATATATAAAAATCTTTTTGTGCTTTTTTTAAGCCAATTAATTTGTCTCATTATTCTGTGCAAAAAAGCATTAAGACAAGATAACCGAAAGAAGAATATTTTACGAGATATTTTGTATTCTATGTCAAAGTGCTGGAAATTTCAAGTGTTATTACTCGAAAAGTTCTTAACGAAAAAATATTTTATTATAGCGTTTTGGAAAGCTCTCGAGATGTGCTATAAGAATATGCAATGAAAAATGGGGTGTTCCATTTAAAAAAATTAATGTGACCTTGACCTGACCTTCGCTACGCAACCCAAGGTCAAACTGATGTGATCAGTAAATACATCTTTTTAAACGCCACAACTTTTATCTGAAACATTTTTTTCTAAAATGCTTAGTTTTCGAGATATTTCACCGGTCCGGGACTTTTTGAACACCCTGTATATATACATACAATGTGTCTCAAAATTGTAACATACCAACTCCATAGGGACGTTGAGCTGAGCGAGAGAATCAAAAAAGTTCTCTTCCATTTAGCGATAACACGTCTAGTTTGTTGGTAACAACCGCGTAAAGTTTGGCGTTTGTCACGCTCATTGCGGCCTATACACGCTTTGCGGCGAGCTATGTGCGTCGAGGCTGAGCAGTAACGCGGCTCTCGCTGACCGCCGCAATGGCGTCTTGACGCTTTGACGCTGCCGGCGCGCGGCGAGGCGACGTGGTTGTTTGAAAAATGACCTCTAGAATTTTTGTTCACTTTTATCTGTTCTACTTATATTTTTCTTTTGGTATTCCTTACGCAGGATATGCTGTGTGTGTGTGTGTGTGTGTGTGTGTGTGTGTGTGTGTTTCCCGCGACACCCTCCAAGAAGTTTCCATTTGACAAAAAAGAAATCCTTGTCAAACTTTTGCTCGATTGGATAACGAGAACCCGTGCCCCTCGATCGTTAAACATTGGAGTACCTTTGTATTAACAAAGATACTCCAATGTTTTCCACGTTTGAAAGTATTAGGAATAATTCAAAAGCAAGGACATTGGGTGCCGTACGAATTGAAGCCGAGAGACGTAGAACGGCGTCTTTTCACGTGTGAACAGCTGCTTCAACGGCAGAAAAGGAAAAGTTTTTTGCATCGTATCGTGACTGACGATGAAAAGTGGATACACTACGATAACTCTAAGCGTAGAAGATCATAGGGTAAGCCCGGCCATGCATCAACATCGTCGGCAAAGCCGAATATCCATGGTTCGAAGCTTCTGCTCTGCATTTGGTGGGATCAGCTGAGTGTAGTTTATTATGAGCTGCTCAAACCGAATGAAACCATCATGGAAGATCGCTATCGACTACAATTGATGCGTTTGAGCCGAACATTGAAGGAAAAACTGCCGCTATACGAGCAGAGGCACGACAAAGTGATTTTGCAACATGACAACGCTCGGCCAAATGTTGCACAACCGGTGAAAATCTACTTGGAAACGCTTAAATGGGAAGTCTTACCCCACCCACCGTATTCACCGGACATTGCTCCTTCCAATTATCACTTGTTCCGATCGATGGCACATGGCCTGGGTGAGCAGCACTTCTATTCTTATGAAGATGCCAAAAAATGGGTCGACTCTTGGATAGCCTCAAAAGACGTGTCGTTTTTCCGACGGGGAATTCAAATGCTGCCAGAAAGTAGTGGCTAGCGATGGACAATACTTTCAGTGACATGTTTTTTTCGACTTTTTTTAAGTAAAGCATTAATTTTTACGAAAAATCAGCGAGAATTTATTCAAGGTCCTAATATTTTTCTTTTTTATTACTTGGCGCAAATTTCCTGATATTATTAATTTTGTAGTAAAAAACTATAGATTGTTATACGAATTATTTTTTATAATTTTTGTATGGATTATTTTGCATTAGGTTTTTGTACGGAGCGCAAAAATTTGGCGCTTTTTTTTATCGTTTTTTAGAAGGTAAGTTTTTTGTTAAAATTAACCAAAATGTATCACGCAGAAGTTGCTCGGTCACATTTACACCTCTTTCGTGTATGTGTGTGTGCGCGCACGCGCGTGCGTGTGAGGATGTATATTCATAAATAGATGCGTGCATGTGCAAGGATGGATGCATGGGTGTTTGGGTGGATATTTACGATGATAAGTTACGGAATACAGATAAAAACTGAGGACCGTCACACCACACACACACACGTACACACCCACACACACGCACACACACAAACAGACATATACTCACAGACACACACACACACACACACACACACACACACACGAGAGAGGTGTAAATCCGACCTAGCAACTTCGGCGTGATACACCTTGAGTAATGCTAATGCCGGCAATTCTGTAACTTTCAAGTTTCATTATTCAAAAATACTTAAAAATACGTTGTTATAATGTTTTTGAAAGCTTGACATAAGCTACAAGAATGCAATAAAATGTAAAATGTAAATGTAAAATATAAATATAAATAAAAAATAAGGAGTACTATTTGAAAAAATCAATATGATCTTAACCTGACCTTGACAATGTTCAAGACCTTCCTAATATTATCAATGCGTCACTAAAAACGCTGTAAGTTTTGTATGGAATATTTTTTTGGAAAATGCATAGTTTTCAAAAAATTGAAGAATTTCTATATTTTTGCCTCATCCTGTATAATAACGTTTATATTATAAACCTACAAAAGGATTTATGATTTCTTGTAACTATAAACGAATATATCAAATAAAAATAGCCATAAAACAGGCTCACACCAACATTCCTTTAATGCAACCCGAGCACACTAAGTGTATGTTCCGGCTATCAAATAAAATTTTTTTCGAAAGTTGTCATTAAAAAAACTTTGAAATGAACTAAAACATATGTATAAAACATTTTAAATAGAGAGAGAGAGAGAGAGAGAGAGAGAGAGAGAGAAAGAGAGAGAGAGAGAGATAAGTTATTTACTTTATGCAACATTAAAATATTACAATTTCTGCAGAAATTATTATAATGACAACTGATATTTTTTTGTAGGAAATATAAGTTTATAAGAAGAATATTTTATTTTATTAGGTGGTAAACTTAATTCCTGCCGTTTTTTCTACTCCAAAATTGATTTGTTTCGAAGGAAAGATAAATGAATACCTTAATGAAAGTAATTTCCTCCATTTTCTACTACTTTTTCCTATCTCTCCAGCAATAGAGCAATCCCACGACGGTAGAACACGGTGTCTTCCGAGGTGACCCATTCATCCACCCATTTTTTGTCTTCTTCGTAACTGGAAAAGTGTGTGTCCGTAAGTGCGTGTTGCATCGACCGGAAGAAATGGTAATCCGACGGTGCCATGTCTGGAGAGTACGCTGGATGCGGAAGGACTTCCCATTCAAGCCGTAGAAATGTCTACTTCACGCTTTTCGCAACATGCAGTTAAGCGTTATCATGCAAAAGAACGACTTTGCATCAATTGTTGGCTACGGATGGTCTTTTTTTGCATCAACTCGTCACTCAATCGGCATAATTGCTGTTGGTAGCGATCAGTTGTAACCGTTTTATTTGGACGCAAGAACTAATACAACACACTCTCCTGGTTCCACCAAATGCAAAGCAAGATCTTATACTTATGAATATTCCTTTTCGGCGCCGAAGTGGATGGTTGTTAGCCACTGATTATCCACCAATGATTTTCTTCGCTTGAAATTAGCAAAATAAATATATTTTTTATCGCCAGTCACGATACACCACAAAAAATTCTTTTCTTTGCCTGGCAAGCATAGAAGTCGCGATAAACAAACAATTCAAAATGACATTTTCTGACAACTCATCTGCTACTCATATCCCTTCCTTATAAATTTTTCCCATGCAAGCGTTTTGAAACGGCCATTAGAGTAACATTTAACGCTTTCGACAACTCTAAAAGCGTTTGAGTTGGATCCTCGTTAAGCAATTCTTACAGCTCGACATCTTCACATTTTTTCGGTTGTCCGGGACGTTCTTTGTCTGTCGCGTCAAAATCACCGTTTCGAAAGTGTTCAAACCAAACTCTACATGTTCTTTCTGATGGAGTTTCATCACCATACACTTCGGATAATAAGCGATGCGTTTTAGCTGCGGTTTTTTTGAGGTCGAAAAAGCATATGTCGACAGTTTGTCGCGGTTCATTTTCAATCGATTGGAAAATCTCTTTGGCGTCGAGAAATCTAACCTGTGAGGACTGAATCGCTTTCAGCAATGTTTAAACATAAGACATGCGACTTCACCGTCGAAACTCACCAGCGTTGGAGCTGACACCCTCTAGTAGCGAGTGGCAAGAATTAAGTTTAACACCTAATAATACATTAATATCAAAACTCTGTAAAAAATATAAAAAACTTTGCAAAAATTTAAAACAATATAAAAAAATCCTGAAATCACGAGAAAGTCCAAGTATACAGGGCATTCTGCGCTTCTGCTGCATTGTTTTTAACTACAGAATTAATCAATTGACGAATTTAGAGTAAGTTATTTAGAGTCGAGAATTCCGACGCAGTAGTAATGTTTAACAATATTTGTAATAAATGTACAGACATAATAATTTATTTCCACTAGAAAATAGCAATCTCAGGCGAATTTAAACTCAATTTGTGCTAAAAACTTAAGCTAAGTGCCCAGCAGTAGCAGCATACTTGGCGCGCCCATTACCGGTATAATGCAATGCATATCTAATTTTTAATATTTTAATGTTAATAATATGTTTGATAATATATTTGACAATGTTTAAAAAATTGAAAATAATGAATAAACTTGTTATCATATAGTATAAAGAAGAAATAATTAATATTAATATTTGGTATTAAACTAAAAATTAGGATTCAAGATACGTTTAACGTAGAAAGTAGTTTTATGATAAATATTGGAAAACCTATCTGGCGCGTGCGTTAACACAGTCGAAATTAACCCATTACCTGGGTTATTAACCATATATTACCTTTCTAATAATAAAAATATATATTTAAAATCAGCGCGTTTTGTTTTTATCTACTTTTAATATTCTTAATCGTGGTTGGCACCTCGAGACTCTGTTTATAAATTATTGTATATATATTAGTATATAATTTTAATTAAGATATTTAGTATTCATTTCTACAATCCGTATTAAGTGTATATCCTTCCCGATAAGTAAATAGCAGTTTTCATATGGCATTAAGATATTACCGCAATATTAGTATAATTTTCATGGTATTAAATGATTTCATCTTAATACTAATAAAATTCTTATTTTATAAGAACGCATTTTTATGTATTTATGCTTATCACTAAACAGACAATATTCATTTGTAATGCTATTTGCGTTCGGTACGGGATATGCTGCGAGTCGGTGCCGTCCGGATTCGTGGCAGATATAATAAATATGGAGACAGTGTAGGTAATAATATAACAGTAATATGATAGATAATAATATGATATCTATTCTAACTCAAATGGCTATGTACAATGTGTATTTACAGGATGTCTCGACGCCGTTGGTTTAATGGTCGAGTTTTTGTGCTCGCCGTGCGAGTCTGTTGATATTTGCTGCTGACGGTTCGGAAATGCCGGGACCGCTGGCGGCCGCGGGACGTAGTCGATGTTGTGACGCGTCGATTGTCTCGCGCTCGCGGCAAGATGTTCATGCACGGGTTTTTAAATCTTGTCGCGGCGAGATCCGTTATTCGACGAGAGATTGATAATACTCTAAATGCGCGATGCCGTGCAGCGGTCGAACTGTCACGGTTTGGCATTGCCCGCGCTTATCTAGCGGGTGCAATATCGCGTTCTCAGGGCACTGCGGTGCCCTACCTCGGTAGATGGTGGATAAGTCGCACCAAAAGCGACTTCGGTTTGGCGGTCCCTCGAGCGCGGGTATACGCTGTCGAAAGGGACTTTATGCCGTTGAGTTGCGCAGCTGCGACTTCCGACGAGTCGGAGTTTATCGGGCGGTCGAGCGGTGTCTCGGAAGTGACGCGTAGGCCGGTCCTACGGATGGTATCGACGGGTCGACGGAGCGATATCGAAGAAGTCGACTCTACGTATTCAACGAATCGGCGGAGCGATATCGAGGAAGTCGACTCTACGTATCTAACGAGTCGACGGAGCGGTAACAAGGATGTAGACTTTATGTATCCAATAAATCTATGAGGATGTCGACTCTACGAATCCAACGAGCTGGCAGAACGGTAACGAGGATATCGACTCTACGAATCCAACGAGTCGACGGAGCGGTACCAAGGATGTAGACTTTACGTATCCAACGAGTCGGCGGAGTGGTATCGAGGAGAATCTAGGATGCGGTACTTTCGGCAGCGGTGTTCGAGAGGAGCTTCTGCTGTCGGAGCCTTGGCTCTGTTCAGCGGAGTGCCTCGGAAGATTGGTTCTTTTCGAGGTTTTCGCGCTGTCTTTTATACCGATTTCGGTGTGCTTCGGTGTTATTGTTTGTCGCGGCGGTCGGCGGTGTTTACATCGCAAATCAATTATTTAGTAGCGATCTGTTAGCTTTACGGTTTGCGGTAATTTGGTACTGAATATTGTGTTTACTTTAAGCTAAATTTCTTTTAAAAAATGATGCACGAAATATCTGTGAACCTTATCATATAAATCCTTGCATTCTTCTGTATATGTAAGTCAGTAGCGATGATGTCAACAAGTGTTTCAAGAAGATTGAATACTATAAACATATTTCATGTAACGTTAGTCTATGTATTGATCTTACATCTAATTTTACAGTTTGCAAGCTTTTTAATTAAAATATTAATGCTATGATATCAGAATAAAAACTTTTTCTAAAGATTGATATTTGTCCTAAACAATACTACCGTGTGAAAGGATTTAAGAAAATATATTAATTTAATGATGTAATTATGATATGTACTTATCTTACAATGTACGTTAAAATGTAGGTATGCATTGCATTATGCCGGAAATGAGCGCGCCAAGTATGCTGCTGCTGCTGCTGCCAAGTATGCTGCTGGGCACTTAGCTCAAGTTTTTAACTCAAATTGAGTTTAAATTCGTCTGCGATTACTACTTTCTAGTGGAAATAAATTATTATGTCTGTACATTTATTACAAATATTGTTAAATATTATACTGCGTCGGAATTCTCGGTAACTTACGACTCTAAATTAGTCAATTGGTTAATTCTGTAATTAACATAACAATGCAACATAAGCGCAGGATATCTTTGGACTCTTTCGTGATTTCACGATTATTTTATATTGTTTTAAATTTTTGCAATTTGTTATATTTTTTACAGAGAAAGTGTTATTTATTAAAGTTTTTTCAGCTAATTATATTTTTTAACAACGTTTTTTGCGAACACATTACAGTACATTTTTTTAGAGATAAATTTATTACAAATATTGTTGAATGCATAGGATGTCCTGATACTTGGTCTTTTTAGTAATTTCAGATCTTTTTTATAATATTGTTTATAAATTTTTGCAAAGTTTATTGTTTTTCCTTA
>NW_022639589.1:139243-139780 GCF_010583005.1 Odontomachus brunneus | reverse complement strand
GTCATCTAACTGTGAGCCGCAGAAACTAAGTTTACCACCTAATATATTATCACGAGTTATTAAAGTTTAGAGTACATAATGCCTTTAACGTGTCCATATGTTTATGACCTCGATATTTTCATTTCAAACTTTTATCATATTACAGTAATATCATTAGTTAGAACGAGATTAATCAGAGCACTGAAAGCAATGGCTAATAACAATAATTCATAAATTGTGGATATTTTAACAACTTTCGATGAATAAAAAAGAAATGCAGCTGAAACAACAAGAGAATTGAATAAATATTATGCTTATAGAAGGAGGAGGGCATACTAGGTGGCGGCGGGACGCCATGCGTTCGAGATCTACGTATCTTTTCGTTCCAGAGAGAAAAATATCGAGAGCGCGGTTCTGCTAGGCCGGGACTCGAACCCGGGTCTTTCGCTTGCCGGGCGACTGCTCTAAACCACTGAGCTACCTGACGCTCCACGCTCATGACACTCTCCTCTCCCCAGATAACGCTCAGAGATGCCGTTCAGAAGCGACATCTCTGGC
>NW_022639589.1:138937-139233 GCF_010583005.1 Odontomachus brunneus | reverse complement strand
TACGTTGTGCCGATGAATGACACCGAACGACAAAATTTAACTTTTTTGTTGTACGAATGTGAATAGTCATTTCCGATATATTTTTACCCGCTGAGCACAAATCCTTAGTCCAAATTTGGTTAAATTTTTTTAAAAAATACATCGGAAATGATAGACTTATTTCGGGGAGCGGTGCACTTGGACACAGCCAATCACAGCACCGTGTGATTAGAGATATTTGTAAGGTCCCTTGGAACAGCGACTTGTGATTGGACTGTGTCTAATTGCCCCGTGTCTAACTGATATACACCCTATAC
>NW_022639589.1:137254-138927 GCF_010583005.1 Odontomachus brunneus | reverse complement strand
TAGAAGGAGGAGGGCATACTAGGTGGCGGCGGGACGCCATGCGTTCGAGATCTACGTATCTTTTCGTTCCAGAGAGAAAAATATCGAGAGCGCGGTTCTGCTAGGCCGGGACTCGAACCCGGGTCTTTCGCTTGCCGGGCGACTGCTCTAAACCACTGAGCTACCTGACGCTCCACGCTCATGACACTCTCCTCTCCCCAGATAACGCTCAGAGATGCCGTTCAGAAGCGACATCTCTGGCGCGATCCCGAGCGCACGGCGACTACAGAAAGAAACAATGTTACTGTACAAATGGTACAGCTGTCAGTCTCTCAAAGTCAAAGGTTGCTATCCTTTAAGATCTGCTGTCCATGTATGCCCGTCTCCACCGTTGCCCCTCCTCATCCGGTTCAAATAATACAAATAAGCCCCGGAGTCGACACCAATTTTTTGGCAGCCCCCGGGTGCTTGGACGCAATGCGCCATGGGGGATCCACCATAGAAGGAGGAGGGCAGATAAACATAGACATAGTACTTGTTGAATATTAAGCATTATATCGCGAGAAAGACAATTTGGCATATTACAAGAGAAAATAGTCAACGGTTAAATTATGAGAGAGACAATAAAACCGACATAGCTATCAGCGTTCGATATAGTATTGATTAACTTAAATCCGCAAATAAGCATTCGTGGAACTTCAGGACAAAATTAATATATCTGATAGCTTCGCTTAAATCCTACTTTTTTTATTTCAAACATTTTTTTTAAATTAATAAATATTTTCTAAGATTATTAGCCGTTCCGGATCTTATGATAAACTCTATATACAATATTTAGTCTTTATAGAAAGTTATAGGCGATTGTTCCGTACGGAAGCTGTCGTCCGCACGGATGGCGGGCGGCGGGCGGCCGTGCGCCAGGCGCGTTCCGCTCGCGGGCGACTGCCGCGCGCCGCGGCTTCATGCCGTCGCCGCAACGCGGCAGCGCGCCGAGCCGAGGCCGTCGCTCGCAGTTAAATTTCGGTGCGGCGCCTATATAAGACGCCGCGGGCGCCGACTCTAGGAGTTCGGACTACGTTAGCGCCTCTGTTCACTGTTCACTGTCTCGCTGAGGTATTCTTTTGTGTTCTAGTTAACTTCATATCGCCTTCTTGAGTGCGTAAGCACGTTGGGCTCTTGCCTCGTTCGAGGTATACGTGGGCATATCTGCACTGAACATCGCTGCCTTCAGAGTGTCACAGGCACGCTGGCATTCGGGTTTAGGTTTCGCAGCCCTTTAGAGTGCGCTTGCACGTTGGGCTATCGCCTCTAGAGTGTCCGAGGACACGTTGGCGTTTGGGTTACGAAGTGTATGGTAACTCCACGGATCTCCACCTTCTCAATACGATCGAGGATTGAGAGAAGGCTTCGCGCGATCACTTCGGATTGCCTTGACGCTTCCACCACGGTGGACGTCTCTCTTCGCGACCTCTCCCGTATAGCATATACCGGGTATTAACGCCGCCAGAGCTTATTGCGGTCGAGCTTCCGACTCCGCGCGAGTCGTCGTTGTATTCCGGACTCTGCTGCCAGGGACGCAGCATATACGCGCGAGCAACGCTCGCCTTTACGTCCGCTTAGGACTTAGCCGCTGCCAGGGACGCAGCATATACACGCGAGCAACGCTTGCCTTTACGTCCGCTTAGGACTTTTAA
>NW_022639589.1:136939-137244 GCF_010583005.1 Odontomachus brunneus | reverse complement strand
CGAGATATTAATTAAAAAAGATTGGTGAATGATCACGCGCGATATGATAGATGAGCTACAGTGGCGCCGTCTGCCGTTGTATATTTATATATTAAGTCAAACTAAAGTCAAGAAAGTTCTTTACCACTTTGCAAATGACCACACAAAATTTTTAGATATTAAAGAAAATAGTTACAAATATGATTGCGTACCATAATGCACAAATTTTCTTTAATTAATAACTAAAAATCTATGTAGTTACAAAATTTACAAAATAGTAAAGGACTTTTTTGACTCAATGTATAAGTATACAACGGCAGACGGCA
>NW_022639589.1:122214-136929 GCF_010583005.1 Odontomachus brunneus | reverse complement strand
GTTACGATTCTCATTACTCCTCCGACAAGGGGAACTTTTCCTAGCGCGGAAGCGCTGGGAAGCGGTGCATCAACGCAGGGCCCCGCTTCGATTGACCTGGCTCGCTTTATTCGAGTCGGCGACCCACCAAACCACGGAGCCGAAGCCTCCCGTCTCCGAAGAACTTCGCGAATCACTTGCACCCCACGTCATCTTACGGAGCCGCTGGATAGCGGACTGCTAGCGACGAAGCCCGTGGTCTCCACGAGGCGAGCGGACACCTATCCGCTTCTCGCACAACGAACCGGCCGCTCTCCACCCTCGGGCCGTTCGAAACAGCGATTATGCACGTTCAATAAAAGAAGTTTGCTATAAACTGCAGTCATATACAAGGATTCTCACTTATATATTTACTTTCTCAGCTTGCTATAATTTCTATATTGTAGATCTTATGCTTTTAAGTTTAAAATACTAATTTATTTTTGTTCTATCTACACGCACGCACGCACGCACGCACGCACGCAATCATTAATCAGAAACGGAATGTTTAATAATCTTGCTAAATTCTAGCTACATAGTTTTTTTCCTAAATTCTAGCTATATAATTTTATAACATATATTTCTTACGCAGTTCTTCACTCAAATAGTTAATAAATATCAATTATAGTGTGTATATTTTATATTACGTTTTAGTTTATATATTTGTGTTTTAATTTTAATATATTCCAGGTAAACCAAATTTTTTAATCTTAATGTTAGGTTTTTCCTCCTTTTCTCACTTGGATATTTCAACGCATAGTCATATCAAAATTTTACTTCATTTTGACTGAATTTTATTTGACGAGAGAAACAATGAATCAATTACTTCACGGTTTTAATCGATTTATTTTCTGTTTTTTACTAATAGTACAAGCATTTCCAAGAAATTTGATGCCTACTGTTTTTTATAATATTTTATTAGAATTTTTATTAAACTTTTATTAAAATTATTGCAATTAGTTTTTTGACATTATTATATATAATTGTACACGTTTTTATGTACTTAGTGTTTCCTTTTTTATCTCGGTTTTTATTATGATTTTATAACTATTTATTATGATTGCAATTTTTTATTATAATTTTTCAACTATTTAAAAGAGAATAAATTAAATACTAATTTTAACACATTTGTTCCACAAGAAATATATTTCTGAAGAAACTGTAACGTATTGATTTGTAACTTAGCATATTTATTGATTACATATTTATTATATAGGTTGTCTCAGACCTCCATAATCACACTTTGTGAGAACGTAGAACGGACTGACGTGAGCAAAAAAGTCCTGTGCCTTTTTGCGATATTCGCAATAATAGTCGAGATATTAATTAAAAAAGATTGGTGAATGATCACGCGCGATATGATAGATGAGCTACAGTGGCGCCGTCTGCCGTTGTATATTTATATATTAAGTCAAACTAAAGTCAAGAAAGTTCTTTACCACTTTGCAAATGACCACACAAAATTTTTAGATATTAAAGAAAATAGTTACAAATATGATTGCGTACCATAATGCACAAATTTTCTTTAATTAATAACTAAAAATCTATGTAGTTACAAAATTTACAAAATAGTAAAGGACTTTTTTGACTCAATGTATAAGTATACAACGGCAGACGGCACCACTGTAGCTCATCTATCATATCACGCGTGATCATTCACCAATCTTTTTTAATTAATATCTCGACTATTATTGCAAATATCACAAAACGACACAGGACTTTCTACGTTCTCACAAAGTGTGACTATGGAAGTCTGAGACACCCTGTATAAGTATAAAAGGATATTAAAAATAAATTGTTCATAAATGTATCTAAAACTTTAAATGCGTTTTTCTTAAAACTACACTTTTAAAATCGTGCAAAATTTCTCGAAGACTATTAAACCGACTAACTTTCTATATATCTTCAATACATTTGTATCGAAGATGTATATCTCCGATATTCTTAAATTGCATAATATAATATGTTTCTGTGATATAAAAAATTACTTCTTTTGATGAGGAAAACGTAGTGTGCACTTTGTACCAATGTTATTTTCAAATTTTCATATAATCTAAAGTATATGACTTTGATATTTATACAGGACGTTCAAGACTCTCCTCCACAATTTTATATTTACCTCGACGCGTTCTACGTTCCTACAAAAATTCCGGAGGAGAATCTGGGTCATCTTGTATATAAAAGATATATAGAATGTTTGACGTCAATCAGTTTAACAATCTCCGAGAAATCTTGCATGCCGTTTTCGAAAAAAACATAGTATGGTTCCAAAAAAAATGTCTTAAATTTTAAATATGGCATTTACAAACAAACATATTTTTAATATTTATCCGTACTTATATAATAATATGCCAAGTTACAAGTCGATATGTTGCGGAGTTTTCTCCAAAAACAATTCCTGAATAATGTCTATTTTTTGGGCACCCAAAGGTAAAATGCTTTAAGACTGTTGTAGTCAATTCTGAGGTAATGTTTACGCAAAACCTTTATTGTAATGATTCCTGTTAAGATTGGCGCAGTCAGTCCTGCGATTTTGTAATGTCAATCACAAAAACTACAAGAAAAAAGTTGATTTTCCAGTTTTTAGTTAATAAAGTCACCATGTTAATAAAGTCGCCTTGATTCTAATTTTATCAGGTGAAATGAAAGTCCTACGTATGTAGCGCGGATATACGGTGAAAAAGTATCGCAATTTGGCAATTTCGCATAAAGCATCACATACAACGTTTATAATGCACGACGCGAAAACTTTCTAGAATTATTCGTCACAAATCAAACGAGCCTCACCGGTGACTATAAAATATTAAAAAAGAATTTTTGTTATGATATAATCATAAGAATATTACAATTTCTGCTACGTATTATATAATATATTACGTATTATATAATAGTATAACCTAACCTATCCAGCAAACACAGAATATCACTATTATATAACATAGAAGTAACACGTAATATAACAAATATTATACATTATTAATGTCAAAGTTACATAATTTTCTTGTATAATTGCAATCTAACTGTGTTTTAAAATTGATATAATCCTTTGTTATTTACAAGTTAAATTGTATAACACCAACATAATTGTAATATAACAGGTTATATAGTAAGTATTTATTTGTATTGCATCTATGTTATATAGCATTCTTATATCTAAATATCGAATCATTCGCTAGATGGCTTCCGTTTTCTCGTATCTTCCTCGTATGTAAAATATGATATATTAACATATATAAGAACGATGATGACGAGACGGCACAACTTGTACTATAGAGTCCACTATTATAGTGAAGTGGTACACTTTTTGATTAATGGAAATTATTGTTACAGCAGTAATCCCTTCCATTTGAATATTTACAGAGAGATGGAAATAAATAAATGATAATAACTCTAATAGTTTAAAATACCTGAGGACATGCTAGGACACTCTCAAGATATTTAATGGCTCTAGGATGATTCTGGAATATCTTGTGTTGTTTGGGAACTAATTTAGAATAACAAGATAGTTTTACATTATTATCTTTGCTAAAAATATTATTTTTGATACGAAATATATAATTATAACTTTTTTAGAAGCATACTTTTACAAATTAATTGATATTTAGGGGATAGCTTGTAATCTCTGCATACAATATCTATAATTGCTAGGAATTAATAATTTATATATTCCAGCTATATACTATTTCAGCAATATATATAACAATTATATAACACGTTATATTTCTGTTATATAACTGCAATATCGTTTGAATGGGAAATTACAACTAACGTGTATGTTACATATAACAAATATCGTATGTTATATTGGACATTACATTCCGTTACATTACGACGATGTAACTTATATTATTGTGTTTGCTGCGATTAATATACTTAATATTTACAATAATTATATATACACGCTATGTTATAAAAATCATAACTCTTTCAATAATTAGTTTATGAAATATTCGTATATTATTATTATTAACAAGAGATTATTATTAATTACATATCATATAAATCAAGCGACACGGTTAATAACCTTTCTTATATATTCATTTTCACATTTTATCATGCACACCTACATCGCCTATATTCAAATATATGTATCAAAAAATAGTTGTACAACTGCTGAACGATATACAAGAAAATGTATGCGTGCTTACGTTTCATACATTCACAAATATGCAGATACGTGAGAACTGTAAATGTGGTTTAAGGGACAAACTCTTTTTGCGTATATGCGTGTATACGTGTATGATTAGAAATCTAAACTCGCCAAGTGAAAAAAATTTCTTTTTTCAAGTGTAAGATTTGGAGATTTTAAAAGTGACTGCATCAATCTTGATCGGACTGGCCACAATCGAAAT
Organism: Odontomachus brunneus; assembly: GCF_010583005.1. NCBI lineage: Eukaryota > Metazoa > Arthropoda > Insecta > Hymenoptera > Formicidae > Odontomachus > Odontomachus brunneus. Next base: position 132,559 of record NW_022639589.1, on the reverse strand, counting down.
CTGCCATTAACATTATATAAGAAAAATACAGTTACTCTTTTTATTACATCTCAATTTTTTGAAAAATTTATTTTATTTGAAAAATTTTAATAGAAAACCTCACTTGACATAAAAACTCCGGACAAGTGATGTGTGTATGTATGTGTATGCGCAAGCGTAAGTGCATGTGTTGTATGTGCGTATGTCCGTGTATGTAGAGAGTATCATTTTATGAAAATTCACAAACTATTGAAAGTTCTGACTTCCATTTTAATAGTTCTAGAGTTCCTGATGGGTTAAAGAAATAGTTCTAAAACCTATTTCTAAAACAGAAAAAAATGATATGGACAAAATAATACGACAAATTCACACTGCGTCTCACAAGGAGAAGTTGCGGTTGACGCTTCATCGATTTTGATTTTCTTCACATAATCTACATAACAAATAAATAATGTTATGCACTGTCCGAGTATCCGAGCATTTCATTAATTGCCTTGTAAATAGTATATGTTTATGCTTAAAATTAGGAATAAGATGATTAAAATTAGGAAATTAGGAGTAGCATGAGTAAAGACAAACGCTGTTGACAAATGCCGAGTAGCCCGGTCAGTAAACGCAAGATTAGTAATAGCGGGAACCCAGAATCAAGACCTGCGCTACCAATTCTAGTTTTAATTTTTTTTTTTACTATTTTATGTGTAGATGTAATATGTATTATTTACTACGTAAAAATAAATATCTGGCATGTATTTAGGTACGCATACGTCTCTTTTAATATACTTGCGTGAAATAATAGTGAAATAAACAAAATATTTTTTTAGAGAAATATTTTTATTTTCATTTTTAAAGCTTTATGCATTTTCTGAAACTCTTAAAGAATGTAAAAATACAAATATAAGTTTTGTCATATATTTCTAATAGTTCTAATAGTTACAAAATCGTCAGTTTAATAATTAGTTATAGCTTTTAATCATACATTTTTCAATGTTTACATTGATTTTATATATTGGATCAGATGATATAAATCATAAAAACATGAGAAATATAAATATTTTCTACCAATAGCACATCTTATAAATGCGCACACTATGCAATCATATTTTAATATACAAGCATTACTGGAAAAGCAAACTTCATTCACATTTCAAAAACAGTTCTTTTCGGTAGTAATTTTGAAGAATACAACGCATATTGTATCATACATTCGAAAATAGGAGACGATAATAGATGATGAATGAAGAAATGGATTTTATAGTATCTTTCCTTATACATAATAGTCGTTTACTTTGCAAGATTCTACAGAATTCTACAGCATTTTATTAAAGTTCTTAACTTATCGGAAAAATATACATCACATAGTTGACAGTACGGAGTACACTGAGGAGAAATAGTTTCAATAGTTGAACTACAGTTCAACCATCACTAGTAAAAATGTTAAAATATACTGAATCTATCTCACTTCCCTAAGAATCTAAAATAACTAAAAATTCCTCCTCCTTATAATATTCTATAAAAATATATTTAACAAAACCTTCGAAATAACTTTTTATTAATTTACCGGATTTCGATATCATGATAAATATATTTCCGTAATTTTTTGTTAATTCCTCGACAATAACGGAAATGCAAGGTTTCCTTAGATTCTTGCAAGCAAAAAAACACTTTCGGAAGAAGCTTTGCAGAAGCAATAATCGAATATTGTGCTGTATAAGTATGTGTGACCTTATTAACCAGTTAGCTGTATATTACGAGTATTTTCCCGTTCCTTCCCCTGGCTTTTCTAATCTTGTCACAGGCTTTAACATCTTTTTTCAAGATTCTTCTCTATTATCTTTCGAATCTTCTATTTGCGTTAGAATAATTGTTTTTACGAGACTTATGTGTATTTTAACATTATGATAACATTCCTTAAGAGTTTCAAAAAATATATAAAGCTTAAAAATAAAAGTAAAAAGATTTCTCTAAAAAAATATTTCATTTATTCCACTATTATTTTAGACAAATATATTAAACAGACAAATATATTACAAGATGCGTATGTGTACCTAAATATATATTTCTCAAATATATATTTCTATATAGTAAATAATATATATTATATGTTACATCTACATATAAAATATAGTGAAAAAAAATAAAAAATAAATTTGACAGAACAGGTCTCGAATTCTGAATTCCCGCTTTTACTAACCCTTGCACTTACTAGGGCTACCTAGCACGACCTAGCGTATCTCTTTATGACTCACGTTCTATAATACCGACTACTCCTAATTTCAAGCATAAAACAAAAAAAAAAAAACACAAGACAAAACACTCGGACATGACTCTACTAACTTTTTATGTAGATTCTCCACGTGAAAGAGATCAAAATCAGTGAAGAATCAAACGCGACTTACCCTTATCAGTTTGTTTCGATTTTTGCTACCATATCTTATAACATTTTGCGAAATCTATAATTCTACAAGTTCTGTAAAGAGTTCTATTATATAAAAACAAAAATTATATTAAGTACGCAAATAGTAAATATACCAAACCTCCCTCCAACGATCCTGACCTTGATATATATTGTTAAGAAAAATATACTGAATAACATACAAAAAGTTTCAATCGTCGGACTTTGTTTATTGTAATGTTATTAACAAAAGAAATTTAACAAATGTTACAGTTACCTTAAACTAACCAACGTCATTATGGCATTCCTGTATGTCAAAAATAAATTGTTTATTAGCTTTACGTTATATTTTTTATAGGACATAATTGTGCCATAATTAATAATAAAGGGTAAATCTTTAGAATAACGGACAGCAGTTATGACCTTGACCTTCATATATATGATAGAAGTCACCCTCCTGAGTAACCTTCAGAAGGTTTTAGCCGTCGCTCATTGTTTGTTAAAAAGTTATTGATGAAAGAAGTTCGAAAAATATATTACAATTTTTCGATACTGTGTACCGTTAACGAGCAATATCGAATAATAACTGCAATATCAAACGACTAGCAGGGGGCTGCGCCACCGCACCCTCCCAAAACTAACCTAACCCAACCTATCGTCACATTAACATAAAAGTTGAACACTTTAATAAACAATGACTGACGGTTAATGTGACGATAGATTGAGTTAGGTTAGTTTTTAGGGGAGGTGCGGGGAGCGCAGCCCCCCGCTAGTCGTTCGATATTTTTCTCGTGTTACAAATGTTAAAAATATTCTTAATTTAAATATTTTTTTAGTAAGTACTGCAATATCGAACGACTAGCGGGGGGCTACGCCCCTAAAAACTAACCTAACCCAACCTATCGTCACATTACTCAGTCATTGTTTATTAAAGTATCTAACTTTTTTTCGTGGCGGGCTCGTGGTGGGTGCATATGTATATATAATACGCACTTACCGCGAGCCCGCCCGACAGGGCGGGCGAGCGCACGGACGGCCAAGCAGTGTGTGTGCGTGTATGTGTGTGTGTGTGTGTGTGTGTGTGTGTGTGTGTGTGTGTGTGTGTGCGTGTGTATGTAGCAACATCTTTCTAGCTTAGAAATTTGATGTTTTTGTATATACGGTGTTCAAAAATTACATTCATTTTATACAAATTTTTTTGTTAATAACTTTTTAATAAACAATGAGCGACGGCTAAAACCTTCTGAAGGTTACTCAGGAGGGTGACCTCTATCATATATATGAAGGTCAAGGTCATAGCTGCTGGGTCCGTTATTCTAAGGATTTACCTAATAAAGAATTGATTGATTTTATTAGAGTAATCATAGAGACGTTTAAAAAGAAACTCTGCTAAATAATGAGAATAATGTTTTATTTTTATGTTTTATTCCGTAACGAGATATTGTTCTCCGCATATCGTATCATAAGCGCTCAATATTTTTAGTATAAACTCATCTCATTAGATTTATAAAATTCTCAGAATCGTTAACCGGCATGTGATAACCTTCGTTCTTCAAATTTATATATCTGCTCCAGTCATTATAAATAGTTGTTCCTGAGATAATTGTGTAACACATATTACTGCTAGTAGAGTTAATATAATATAATCTTTTATTAGTATAAAAAAACTCAATTAGTTCAATATTTTAACCCACCACGAATGTGTGTGTTTCGAATAACTCGTCCGCGATTATATTTTCGTTTCCCAATCTTAGCCTCATCAATCTCTACGATCTATCTAGGACTACCAAGTATATTCTCGTTGCAATTAAACCACATTGATAATAACTAGTTGATAATAATTAGTAAAGAAATATAGTAAAGTAATTATTTAAATATAGTAAATATAGTAAAGTAATTACTTAAATATAGTAAAAATATAGTAAAATAATTATTTAGTTTAAAAGAAATTGCTGCAATGACTTTGATCTTAACATATATCGTAAAAGTCATGATGCATAATTATCTACGAAAGATTTGAATATTCCTTATTGTAATCATTAATTACTTCACGACAAAAATTTGTCCAATCAATAACAGTTATAAAATTTATTTGTAGCTCCTGTTGTAGAAATATTTGACAATCTAATCATTTAAAAAACAAAAAAAATATCCAGGAAAATTTTTAAAAACTTAATTGAGAGTTTTCAGACCACGTTCCGTACAATATAGATGATGAAATACAGATAAAGATGCATGTTAATTTCTGTTTTTTTTGCTTCTGAAATTATTAATAGTATTTCTTCGTACAATAAAACATTAAACTAGTTCCTTCAGACCGATAATGCAATACGTTTTCACACTTTAAACATTTCGTTGTGGAATAATCTCTTTATCAAATAAATAATTTATTACACTATTGTAATTACGTGTTAAACTGAAGCTCATAAAGAAACATGATAATTTAATAAGAATAACAGAAAGTCTGATAACAATCTAAAAGAGACAAGAGTTTCTACATGACTTGTGAATAAACACAATAAGTTAACAAAAGTAACCAAAAAACTGATAGAAAGAAGCTTGATATAAGCAAAAACTTTTTTATAAAACTACAATAACCACCTATCTAGTATTTCAATTTATTAAATTAACATGCAACAGATATTAAATTGTTCTTCGATATCAATATATAGAGAATGTTCTACAATCTTTTTTCTAAATTAATGATTTTAAATTTTTCGCAAATTTAAAACTGTGTTTGCGCGCGTGCACATGCGCGTGTGTATATATATACAATATTGACGTGTATCGGCATTTTTTACAAAAATCAATTGGTTACAGAATAATTTAAGTGGAAAGTTTTCGTTGGCAGATCCTGCGTACTTAGTACTTAAATATTTCGCGTTAAATTAATAAGCCTATTATACTAAATTATTGATATTATACTATTCTGAAAAGATTAGCAAAGGCCTCTACGCAAGGTTTTAGAGATGCAACAAAATATATAAATAAATATTTCAGTGATAGATTATTTGCGTAGGGACTTTTTTTCAGAGTCTATAATTTTAGAATATAATTTCATTATAATTTAGTAAAACAAAAGATTTAAGCACTAAATGTATTTATAAATAAAAATATTTCTAAATATTTTAACAAAAAATCATATTTACGTGACATTTTAATCTGCTGAACATTTATCAAACTTTTTTTATTAATAGCTTTGTAATAAATAAAATCCAGCTAAAAATCAAAATTTTTTATATGTTCTTTAGCATACTTTTCTTAATAATATATGTTAAGATCAAAGTAATTGGAGAAGATTTCATTAATCAGTATATTTGCTGAAAAAAAATATGTTACCTTAACTGCAAATATGATTTATTCAACTTTAAAGAAGAGTGTTGTATATGCATAAAACCGATAAAAATGGTACCAAAAATTTCGAAATAGTAATTTCTGTCTTATCGATGAAGAACGTGTCGGTGCGCCGAAAAAATTTAAAGACAAGAAGCTTGAGCAATTGTTGAATGAAAATCCCGTTTAGACTAAAGATAAGCTTACATTATAACTAGGAGTAACTCGCCAATCAATTTCCATTCACTTGCATAAACTAGGAACAATTAAAAAATTAGGCTGATGGATTTCACACAAGCTTAGCTCGGAAAATAAGCAGATTTCTTAGCTAACGAAGTACAACATGAAGGACTTTTTGTACAAAATCATTACTAACAATGAAAAATGAGTTTGGTACAATCCTTGATTTCCCCAAGAAGGAAATCGTAGATTAATCCTCAATATTAGTCAATATTCACGTAAAGTTTTATCTATTTGGTGGAATATGAAAAGGATGATATATCATAAGTTGCTGCAACCTGGTCAAACAATTAATGCTGAGTATTGCTAACAATTCATTCGTATAAGCGACGATATAGAAAAAAAATACCGTTACTAGCTATTAAACGCGGGAAGTCATCTTGTAGAACGATAATATCCGGTAGCAAAAAAACAAAAGATACTATTTATTTACTGGGAAGTTCTTTATGAAACTTATTCAGACATAGCCCCTTCTGATAGCCATCTATTCTAGTCGCTCTAGCACAACCTGATACACGCTTTAAAAACGTATAAGAGGTTTGAAAATCCATAGAAGATTTCATCAATTCAAAATTGTTTTTCTTTTCGACAGAGGATTCATCAGCTCTGTCCAATATATGAAATATTATAAAACTATAACGAATGTTTCGTACATTGACATGTTTATCTTTTTGTAAATAAAGGCTTAATTTCTTCAAAAACAACATCGAATTAATTTACGCAGTTAATAACTAAATAAAGACCACACACGTAATGTAAAAAGGCATGAAACTGATACATCACTTGCCGAAAATCACAAACTATTGAAAGTTCTGGATTTTTTGTATATAGTTCTAGAGTTCTTTATAAATCAAATAAATAATTCCGCTTATTAAAGCAAAAAAAATGGTTTCAGACAAACTGATATGCCAGATTCATGCTGCATATTACTTTTGTCATGCGCGAATTCCACCAACATATCTTATCAAAATTGTGATATAACATCCAAATTTAGACGATAGATTCGTGTTCAGCAGGCAAAAATACATCGGGAATGACTATTCGTATTCGTGTTACGAAAAAAAGTTCGATTTTTATCGAACAGTGTAATTATTTGTTCTTGGTACAATCGCTTTGCATCGCATATTTTTTCCATGAGCACCGCCTTTGTAACAAATATGTATCATAAATATTTATTTTCTGTGTATATGCAAGTTTTGTATCGATTTCTCTTTAATATTGTATTATATTAATTATATGATTAATATAATATAATAACACATACACACACACACATATATTATATACTGTAAACATTATATATCAGATATATTCAATTGTCTATGTGTTATTTTTCTACAATTCATTATATTCCCCTACCTATAATAATATATCTATCTACAGTATCCATCTACTTGGACAGTGTGCCTATAGCACGATGTTATCACGTCGTTTTCCAACAATTAAAGCGAGATCAACTTTTATTATTACATATGGATGGATTTGGTATTAATGCTCTACAATTTTTGTCCTTATAAAACTTAAAAATTTTACGGATAACGAATGGAAGGGGGAATAAAAAATTTGACATTTAAAAAAATAAAATACGCCATTGCAAAAAGTATTAAATACTGTAAAACTTTTGTAGGAAACATTTTTTCATATATCCCATATCTTAGAAATTATTTCATAAAAATTAAAAAGTTCATTTTTTTCAAGGGGCTGTTTTAACTCCTAAACTCCTTGTTTTGACTCGAGATAAGCCGATATAAAAAAATATAGGTCTCTTATTTTTTGATGTTCTACAACATATCCAAAGCGCATTAGTGAGGAACAGTTCTGTCAGGCCCTTGTTAGTCAGAATACAGTGATATGCTGTCCGACATTTGGTAGTTCTCGTTTCATTAAAACAGTTCTCGTATAATTCTGAACACATTGAAACATATCCCAAAGAGTTTTAAGTGTTAGTAGTATGGCATCTTTTTTAAAAAATTAATTTCGACCGAGCAATGCACATTTAGACAGAATAATGTAATATTCCGTCCGAAATCTGGGAGTTCTGTTATATCTAAAATAATTCTCAAGTAGTTTTAGGTATATTAAAGCAAATTGTGCAAAGTTCTAATAATGTTATATTATTCTACAAAATTCTATTAACAAAATAATATCGGCCCGAGCACTACGTACTTACGAGGAGATGACGCTAACTGCAAAACTGATTTCGGAACAAGACATAGCACGTTCCGCGGCGTAGCCGTATATAATATAGAATATCAAAACTCTAAAAGGGTTTAGGTGAACGGACCTTCGTCTCCGAAATATTGCAATGCAAAGTGAGAGTCACGGAGCCATGCCACATATAAGGCATAACGTAGCAGTTTTTCACCGAAGCGGCGTAGCTGAGTAAACTAAGGCTCTTGCGCCAATCCTTTTTATGCCCGCGGCGAACGTTCGAATCCGACCAACGAGGTGACAGCGTGCAATGTTTTTTTTTCGTCTCCAAGAAAGTGTCTCAGCAAACACAATGTAACATGTAACATACATACATACGAAAGCCTCAAATGTCAAAACAAATATCCAAACAAATATCAAAACATACATATTTGTTGTAATTCCCTACTTAACGATGTAACTATTATATAATGTGTTGACTGGGATAGTTTCCTGCCCATGTACAACTACCTCGTTCGAATTATATATTTATTTTTTCATATTATGCACAGTGAAAAATGTTCAACACATTATGTCTACAATTATTGTAAACAGTATGTTTTCACATTATTTTCCTGACACTGCTCTAATTGTTCACATAACAATTACATCGACACAGAAATACAAAATATATATACTACAGATATACATATATGTCCGACAGTACGAACAAAAAACATTGCACGCTGTCGCCTCATTGGCCGGACTCGACGTTCGCCACGGACGTAAAAAGGACCGGTGCAGGAGCCTTAGAGCCAACGCACAAGCACATCCATAATATGTTACGTTACGTTAAGGGGATGCTGAAGCTGAAAACTTTACCGACAAAACACTGACATTTTTCTGCAAAGTTTACGTCGTATTGGTTACACAGAATTACAAATGCTTCTAAGCAATGAAAGTACGTGCAAAGATAAATAGGAGCATTGCTCGATATGTGATAAAAGCGAACAAAAAATTTTTAATGTAAAATCTCAAACTGTCAGTTAGCGTAATATTTACCTAGTCCAAAAGTTTCGCAGCTTGTACATGCCGAAAGTGTGTGGATGCTCCAAACAAAAAAATGTTGAAGAACATTGCTCTATCATCTTCGCATCTGCACTTGGAAGCTTAAGAATATCGAAAAAGTTTGCAGAAAGATTTCTACGCATATATGTTTAGATTTTCCGTTGAATATGGTAAAACAAAGAAACACACATTCATGTAAGTTCTGTATATACAAGAAATACGAAAAGGATAGCGTGATTATATTAGTAACGATCGTCTCTGCATTATCAACATTGTTCGAGTTCGTCATCGACTCCAGCATCCCTTTACTAACAAGTACTCCCCTTACTTAAGTACTGACAATACAATGGCCATACTTGCACGTAAACTTAAACTTAAGTCAACACACAAAGAAATCCGTAAATTTAACATGTTACGGATGTTCTTGTACGGAGGTTCTTAGTCTGTTCAGCTACGTCGCGTCGCTGAAAAGCCGTCTCACGTTATGCCTTATATGCGGCACGGCTCCGTGACTCTCACTTTGCATCGCAATATTTCGGAAATGAAGATCCATTCATCCAAACTCATTTAGGATTTTGATATTTTAAGATTCTATATTACGGCTATCGAACGCGCTATGCCTCGTTCCGAAATCAATTTTGCAGTTGGCGTCATCTCCTTGTTAGCTAGAATGCAGTGATATTCTGTTCAAAATCTGTGAGTTCTGATTTATTTAAAATAACTTCCGTGTACACTGAACATTTAAGCATTATCCAAAGAATTTTAAGCATTAGTAATGTCGTATAGTTTAAAAGAAAATAATATAGTTCCGAGCGCCTTAAGTACTTAAATAGTACAAAGCAGAATTCCTACATTGCGGACAGCATATGACTTTATTCTGTCGAAATGCACATCGCTCAGTCGAAATAAATTTCTTAAAAAAGATGCATCATTGCTGACTTCTATGATTTTTCGGAATTTATTTTAATACGTCCAAAACTAAATAAGAATTATTTTAAATAAAACGAAATTCCTAGATTTCAGACAACGCATTATATTATTTTACGTATCACTCGATTAAAATTAATTTTTTAAAAAAGATATATATATATATATATATATATATATATATATATATATATATTAATAATAATTATCGAGATATTCATTGTAGAAAACTTATAAATAATCATGCAGAATATGGTAAATGAGTTATAGTAGCGT
>NW_022639589.1:121958-122204 GCF_010583005.1 Odontomachus brunneus | reverse complement strand
AAATTATCTCGTAAGGACGGATTCCTGAGGTAATTTAAAGAAAAAAAATCCTAATGAAAAAATGTCGAGGCTATATAATACTTTTCAAATTATAAACGATTAAAGTTGACCAATTATATTGGCTAAAGTACAGTACGCGCGCTCAAGTACGGCACAACACACAATGGTACAGGTACATGCACATAAGTGAGAATTTGCATAAGATATGAAATTAGTTGTAAATCCCTGAAAGAAACATCAAATGTA
>NW_022639589.1:104957-121948 GCF_010583005.1 Odontomachus brunneus | reverse complement strand
TATTATAACTCATTTACCATATCCTGCATGATCATTCACAAATTTTCTACAATTAATATTTCGATAATTATTACGAATATTGCAAAACGGTATAGGACTTTTATGTTCACCTCAACCTGTTCTACGTCCCCACAAAATGCCCGGAGGAGAGTGTGATACATCCTCTGTGTGTATGTGTGCGTGTGCGTGCGTGCGTGCGTGCGTGCGTGCGTGCGTGCGTGCGTGCGTGCGTGCGTGCGTGCGTGCGTGCGTGCGTGCGTGCGTGCGGCGTGTGTGTGTGTGTGTGTGTGTGTGTGTGTGTTGTGTGTGTTGTGTGTGTGTGTGTGTAAACTAACAAGGAAATCTCGCAAACCCGAAAATTTAGATTTTAATGAAACTTTGCACAAATGTAGACTATGTAAATAGATGAATTTAAATAATTTCAGTTGATACTAAAAGACAGCTTGAAAGGGTGAAACTATCCTTCAAAGATACAGAAATTTTCGATTTTTTCAATATACAGGATGTCCCGCCACTATCGCTAAATTATCTCGTAAGGACGGATTCCTGAGGTAATTTAAAGAAAAAAAATCCTAATGAAAAAATGTCGAGGCTATATAATACTTTTCAAATTATAAACGATTAAAGTTGACCAATTATATTGGCTAAAGTACAGTACGCGCGCTCAAGTACGGCACAACACACAATGGTACAGGTACATGCACATAAGTGAGAATTTGCATAAGATATGAAATTAGTTGTAAATCCCTGAAAGAAACATCAAATGTATGACAACTTATTGATTCTCATAAATGTATTGTGTGATATTTTATTCATAACATTTTGACAAAATTGTTATTATTTGCAATATGTTTATTTAAATGATAGAAAAGGCAAATTATTATTACATATATTGTTATATGTATAGAACTTCCGTATCAATATTTTGAAAAGGAACGACATGAGCTTGCATCTGTATCATCATGTGTTGTACCGTACTTGAGCGCGCGTACTTTAGCCAATATAATTGGTCAACTTTAATCATTTATAATTTGAAAAGTATTATAGCCTCGCCATTTTTGTATTAGGATTTTTTTATTGAAATTACCTCAAGAATCCGTCCTTATGTAGTAATGACAAGACACCCTGTATATCGTAAACTAAATGAAATATGAAATATTGTTTTATACAAAAGTTTCATAGAAAATTTTTCTCTATTTAACTGTTAAATTCATTTTTCGAACAAAAAATATTTTTAACTGTTAAATTCATTTTTCGAACAAAAAATATTTTTAAAAATTCACTCTTTATACCCCTTATGTAATACATTATCAATCATGTTAAAATTCTAATTTTAATCAAACTTGGTTTAAAAATGTAGATTAAATAAAATCATTAATTTATAAAACTTTGATGCTAGAAGACGCTTTGAAAGGGTGAAACCACCCTTCAAAGATACAGAGGCTTTCGATTTTTTCAATATATTTGGTAAACTAAAGTGTCAAAAAATTTTTAATACAAGGTTTTATAGTAAAAATACTTTTATTTAAATATACCACTCATTTTTTGAAACAATATTTTTTTTAATTCATCCTTTATTTCTATATAAAAGTATATCTATTGTGTTATGATATTATAAGTTTATTGTTAAGTCATGTTATATTCTATGTGTATCCCTATTCATAATTATATTAAAGCATAAGAAGGTTATTATGAGTTCGACAGGTTTTCATGTATATATAACACCATTCTTATATTGCACACACATTTGTTACGTAAAATAAACAATATACATTGTCAAACATCAAAATGATAATAATTAGAAGTTATGTGATTATTTTTACATTGCACATACAGTTGTTACGTAAAAAAATAGTTTATAAATATGATAAAAATTAAATGTTATATATAATGGTCTGTTCTTCTCAGCTGCACTGCTGAACTGCTGAACTGCTGAACTGGTGCAATAAGTTAGAGTAAGAAAACATATACTTGTCTCACTTTAACTTATTGCACCAATTCGGTAGTGCAGCTGAAAAGAACAGACCAAATAATTGAACAATGAACTTTCTTATGCTTTAATATAATTATGAATAGGGATACACGTAAAAAGAACATGACTTATCTTAATTTGATACATAATCTAAAAGATATATTTTCATATGGAAACAAGGGATAAATTCTTAAAAATATTGTTTTTTTTTCAAAAAATGAATGGCATGATTAAATAAAGGTATTTTTACTATAAAACTTTTGTATAAAAAATTGTTTGACACTTCAATTAGTTTACGAAATATATTGAAAAAATCGAAAGCCTCTGTATCCTTGAAGAGTGATTTCATCCTTTCAAAGCGTCTTTTAGCATCAAATAAAATTTTATAAATTATTGACTTTATTTAACCTATATTTTTGTGCCAAGTTTTATTAAAATCAGAATTTTAACACAATTGATAATGTACATAGGGGATACAAAGGGTAAATATTTTAAAATATTTTTTTTTTCGAAAAATGAATAACACAGTCAAATAGAGAAAAATTTTATATGAAACTTTTGTATAAAATATTTTTTGATATTTCATTTAGTTTACGAAATATACTAAAAAAATTGAAAATTTCTGTATCTTTGAAAGGTAGTTTCAAACCGTTTTTTAGCACCAACTGAAATTATCTAAATTCATCTATTTACCTAATCTACATTTATACAAAGTTTCATTAAAGTCTGAATTTTCGGGTTCGCGAAGTTCCCTTGTAAGAAAATCTTATTCATTTTTTAAATAACATGTGAATTCCTATACTATACATATAAACGTTAAAATTAAAATAAACTTGGCATTTTAATAAAATCGTAGTAACCGTAGTAACCCTAGATTTAGCAAGTGTTTAAAGATCGTATTCTTCTCTTATAACTCAGGGAGAGTTACCTTAATTTCAAAGAATTGTAAAGAAAGGCCAAAATTCCAAGTTATTTTATGTTTTTTCCTGATATCCCGATTTTCCATTACAAATTTAAATTCTATGACTTTTCCCAGTTTTCCTGATTTCTCAGCTCTGTAGCAACCCTGTGTTTAAGTCAAGATTAGCCGGAAAAATTCAGTGGGTGGAAAAAATTGCAGTAAATTCTGGTTTTTATCATTCCGGACTTTATTCAATAAAATAAACTAACAAAAACTATAAAAATAACTAATATGTTATGCAACTTTGTACAGAAAAAGATATTTTTGCTTTAATTAATAAATTATACTTATAATTAAAAAAATAAAAGAAATCAATATATGTAATTAGGCGAAACCAAAAAAATATAATAATAAAAAATCTTTTTAATTCAAATTAATATATAAAATATATTTTTAAAACAAAAATTTTAAAGATATGCTACTAAATTTTATTTCAATTTTTAATGAGAAAAGTATAATAGTAAGCAATGAAATAAACATAATAATCGAATTAAAAATGTTTATCAATATAGATCTGTTTCGCGTTTACTATTCAACATATTGTAAAAATAATTTATTTACTACATCAATTCCTAATCTATTGCGGATTTTATTTTGGATAATGCTTAAACTGATAAACGTTCTCTCTTAATTAGCACAGAACTCGTCTAAGTTATATAAGTTATATATGCGTTGTATAAGTGCATGACGAAATTAATAAAATCTACAGGAAGATGAACATTTTTATCTTATATTTTTCACCACGTTTGGACATTCATATTCATGGCTTCTACAAAAAAAATGATTTTGAACAGGGTCCAGCCTCTACTTGAAAGGATATAAGAAAGCCGTACTCTCTTCTTACGAACATACAGTGTAGATGTATGAAGTCCTTTTGTGATTTGTACGAACTTTCTGATTCTCGCGCTACATAAAATACAGTTTATAATATATCGATTTCGTTACATTTTTCCGCCCCTACATAATATATTTGTTTTATCATTTTTAATAAAAAAATGCCAATTTTTGTCGGTCTTTTCTAGGAAATCGATTTTTACTACTGACATGAACTTCATCCAAAAAATATGAAACTTTGTCAACTCTGATTTAAGTATTCAACGCTTGGACAAAATAAAACTTCTTTTAAGTTATACAATATTGCTACTTATGCAATATTGCTACTAGGTTCAGAAAATACTTAAATATGCTCAGAATTACTTATGAAATATTTTATGCAAAGTAAAACTCTTAAATTTTAGTAAGTATCGCACCATGTAAATACGTAGTGTTTGGACAAAATTAATTTTTTTTAAATAATGCAATATTTTCAATACCTAAAACTGTTTAAAAAATGTTTAAATATGCTAGGAACTATACAAAAATTCTCTTAGAAAGACCATAACTTCAAGATTTTAATCAGCGACTCTAATTGTTAAGCTTTTTACAATATGATCACTGGTCTTCATTTAGCTATAATTTTTTTCTTTTATACAATAGAACTCTGAACAGAACTTATGTTGAACTAGATCTCGCAAAACCTCACAAGATGTGATGACGAAAATCGTGTAGGACAAACTAAGACATAGTGAACCTGGCATATTACTTTACCTTATAATTTTTTCTTGCTTTAATGGACAGAACTATTTACGGATCTGGAGCTCTAGAACTATTAAAAAGAAAGTAAGAACTCTTAATAATTTGTGAGTTCCCATAAAATGATACACCAGCATCACACACACACGCGCGCGCGCGCGCATACGACGTATACACAAGTGGAATATCAGAAAAATTACACATTTACGTAATTATAATTTTGCGTTAAATTACTTTTGCTGATTACTATTGTTAGATAAATATTTTAACAAACGCAGATTCATTGATCGGCAAATATAACAATTAGGAAAAAAACATGAGAAAATAATTTTATGAATTTAGTATTCCACCACAAAACTATTCTTCTGTCGATTCTCTCGATAAATAATTGTATCCAATTATAATCGTCGAGAACCATTACTATTGATAGATATTAAAAACCATAGCTATTGACTAACGGCTAATAATCACATGCAATTTATATATAGAAGTATACCAAACAGAATGTAGATTTCTACGCTACACGCTTTAGTACAGATTATCGCAAAGAAATAAATAAAGGGTCAATATACCTGAGGAATGTTTGCGTTAAGTTGACGATTAAGAGCGTCCCGTTCCTTCTCGACTTCCGCTAATCGCGTTTCCATCTCCTGCAACCGCTCTTGGCCTTCGCGCATCGACTCCATCAATTTGTCTCTCTCGTCCAACATCGATACCATTAGTTGCTCAAAGTTGCCATCCTCGCCGGAGAATTGTGAGCTTCGCTGACTCATGCTGTCCTCCGCGATCGTCGGCATCACGTCGCACATCATATTCCACATTTTGCGCGTTAAGGCAGTCGTCGACGTTAGACACTCGCGAATATATTTCGATTGTTTTTATTATTATTATTACTGTTGTTATTAATTGTTATTCACACATAAATCGTAAAGCTTCTGCCGAAGCTCTACTAAAAAGGATCGGCGAACAGCACACGCGCAGCACATCCCGGGCAACACGCCACACGTATGTATATATCATAAAAGGTGACACTTATTTCAATCACTTTATGTATCTCCTGTGTGTATATTTCCTTCGATTCTAGCGCCGACTGCTCAAGACAAATTTCGTCGTATTTCAGTAGCGATTTAGATATGATAGACAATACATAATTGAAATTATAGAAGTCATCAGATGATAACAGATGGAAAATCAAGAACCAAATGACCAATTTGAAAAACGTGAGGTACTCGTTCTTTTAAAAATTTACACTCTAGATAGTCCCAATTCTCGTAACAGAGTTCTATCACGTTGACATACAATATGCATTACAGCTGCGCAATGCAAGTAACATAAGAAGCACATACGCTCCTAATATCCATGAAAATCCATTTTATAATATAATCATCGAATGAATGACTCTGCAGGATCGATCCACGCCAATGTTCCAATTACAAAATTATTTTGACAGATCAGGTCTACGACGAAATAAACCCGATACAAACTTTCGTAGTCTCCCCTCTCACCGTTAAAATATTAATGTACCACTGATCTAATATACAGTCCACAAATTCAAATAACACCATCAGATAAGATCTATTACTGCTTACCTACCATTTTCGACCCCTCTCTCTCTCTCTCTCTCTCTCTCTCTCTCTCTCTCTCGCTCGCTCGCGTGCGCGCGCGCACGCTTCCCTCTTCCCCTCCTATCACAGCACACGATACGTCAAGTACGTTACCACTTGTTGACACAATGTTTCTCTTTGATCGATCGAACTTGCAGTTTTTTTGCGTCCGACTTGATATAATCGATCTATCTAACTCAATATCTGTTCAGATAAATAGTGGCCGACATTTAGTCAATTGTTCAGTTAATCAAGAGTTATTCAATGTATCCATTATAAACTCGCAGCCTCCTTTTGGCTTCAGGATAGGACTTCCAACATACACTTTCTTCTTCGTTTTGCTTTCCTTTTATATCCTTCATTTTGATAAACAATATTTTTGGTATAAGTGTGTGTGCAATTGATCATTCATTCTTGAGCGAAACATATGTTCAAAAATAATGAGTGCAAGCAAATATAGAATCCTATATCTATATTTCTAACCTTACAAACTTAGGAAATTCTTTGTTGTGCTACAATCAAGATCTGTTTCTGTTGCTCTTTCAACGCATGTCTTCCTTTTTCTGTCTTATTTGCATGCTTGTAAATGACTTTTGAAAAATATGACCTGCTTGCTTTGACGTACACTAATTCAAACATAGTAAATTAATATTACATAGTATAGTAATATTTATGATGGATTGTGTATTGATATATGATAGTAATATTAGTAGTAATAATAGTAATAATAATAGTAGTATTATTAATAATGGTTGTGTGGTTATATTAATTGTAGTTTAGTATAGCAAGGATAATGATTATAGAATGACATAATGAGTGGTCATAGTAAATATAATAGTACAATAGATTTAGAATTTGTGTATGTGTGCAGTAATATAATAGTAACATAATTGGTGTACTCAGAATGATGCTGAACGCGATTTCGCGAAGAGCTCACAGTGAAGTAGAGACTGTGGCGACGGTAACAGCAACACAGCTTAGATATCTCGCCGTTCGCTTTTATTCCACGCTTAGAATCGCGACTTCCGAATGGACTTAAATACCTGCCTATGGTTTGTCATATATCTTACCTTAATTCGAAAGAAAGCCGGTTAATAGCGCGATATGTGAGACAACCACTTCGTTTTCGTCCTCCCAAATTTCTCGACACTCAGTTCGTTCCTTGCGCACGTCAATCTACTCTGATTTTCGAACAATCGCTGGTGAAACTTCTCTTGCGAAAATGTACGTAATAAAGATTTACGTAAATGTTTCTTCGCCGTGGACCAAAAGAATTTCCCGACGTTTTCTTACAATTAACAGCAACGAAAAGTAGAGGAGGGAAAGAGAGAGTATTGTATGAGTGTATAGAGAGAAAGAGAGAGACTGTGTGTGAGAGAGAGAGAGAGAGAGAGAGAGAGCGGTGAAGGTACCGGAGAAGACACGGTGCTGAATCGTACATACGATTCGTACGACAAGCACTGCGCTGGGCGGCACTAAAATTCCAAGTTCAGCCCGCGGCTACGACACAACACGGCATCGTCCCGTTAACATGTTATATCGCGCGCGACGCCGAAACACCGACACACCTACTATCAGGTTTCGTTCCTACCGCCCAACCTCGTCTATGCTACACCATTTCCGATGTCGGCAGCCATCTTGCACCGTGACGTCAGTTACTGTCGCCGAAGGCGCGCCCGACTCCGCCCGAAAGCTGTCATGACGGCTGCGACATGCTCAGTTTCGCAATTGGGAATGTACATTGCACAGTCGAAATCGATTGCAGTATCCTTCTTGCATTGCAAACCAGCCGTGAAAGAATTACTATATTTATCATTAGAAATTTGAATCTTGTTCTTTTTAGATGTTTTTTTATACATTTTTGTAACTTTTCCCATTCCTTATTCCCCATCTACTACATTTTAATATATATAAGTACTGTTTAAGTATATTAAAGCTAGCTCTTAGCATAAAACCGTTAGATATAAATTAACGATAATATATAGATAATAGGTTTGTTCGGGAGCGTCCCGATTGATCACGGTACGATTGGACACAATCAACCGATGCAAAGAATTATCTAGTGAATTACTAGGTAAAACCAATCATTACAATCTGTGTCCAAGCGTATTGTAGTTAATTGGATCCCACCGGTTTGTTCGCGTCGCATGCCCCAACGTGCTCCTACTCGCTTCAACGCACTCTGATTGGTCCGCGTAGTGACGTGAACCAAACAGAGTGCGTTGGAGCGAGTAGGAGTACGTTGGGGCAAGCGACGCGACAAACCCAATATATCTAAATATAATATAAGTTTTGTTCTCTACAGCTAAACTTCTTGTACTATTTCAAGAAGTATGGGGTTGGTTTTCCGAGCATTTTCTAAGGTGTTTTACATTATACGGTAAAATACGTATAAAAACGCATAAAACATGTAATATCTAGGATTGTTTGCTGGATGGAAATACTCTATTCTGATTGATCTGCCTTCAGAAATGCACCAATCAGAACAGAGTATTTCCATCCAGCAAGCAAACCAGCATGAAAACAAGCGTGTGCTACTGGCTTTACTTAAGCTAGTGGCACAGGATGCTTGTTTTCATGCTGGATTACTTGCTGGATGGAAATACTGGGTGCTTTCCAGTTGCGTACACTGTGTTACATAAAACTAGTTTATTGGTTGCATATTATCTTACAAGATATTTTAGATAATATATAACCAATAAACTGGTTTTGTGTACGTGTGTGTCAAAATGGGGTGTATAGCAGTTGGACACGGGGCAACTGGACACAGTCCAATCACAAGTCGCTGTTCCAAGGGACCCTACAAATGTCTATAAGTACACGGTGCTGTGATTGGCTGTGTCCAAATGCACCGTGTCCAAGTGCACCGCTCCCGTCAAAATGTGTTAAGCAATTGAAAAACACCCACTCTGTTCTGATTGGTGCATTACTGAAGGTGGACCAATCAGAATAGAGTATTTCCATCCAGCAAACAATCCAGCACGAAACAAGCATCGTGTGCCGCTGGCTTTAAATAAATCAATCATAATAAATATATCTTAAATTCCTTTTTCCTTGATTGGCCAATTAAATGTTACTCTACTAATCGAGTAGGATTTCTGAACGCACCCCTGTACTGCTGAAATAAGTTGGAGTGAGACAAATATATGTTTGTCTCACGCTTATTGCACCAGTACAACAGTGCAACGAAAAAAAACAAACTTGATAAAATCACCTCTAAAAATGGCTTTATAAGCTTAGTGATTGGCTATCAGCAATTATTAGAAACGCATTTAGCGATAAAAGATAATTCAAAATATAGAACTTAGAATAATAGTAATGATGCTAGCAAATCCACTATAAAGTCTGCATTCTAATATTTAATGCAAATACTGAAAATCTAGGGTGTATATCAGTTGGACACGGGGCAATTGGACACAGTCCAATCACAAGTCGCTGTTCCAAGGGACCCTACAAATGTCTCTAATCACACGGTGCTGTGATTGACTGTGTTCAAATGCACCGTGTCCAAGTGCACCGCTCCCGAAAATCTATACGTGACATAAACTATATATTTTCAATCTTTCATTCATTTACTGGGCAGCGATCACGTAACTTCGAGCGGAACTTTTCAGTTTTCACTTTTTGCTCTATCGATTTCACGTGACTTTTTTTATTGTTCACGCAATCGGGAGCGGTGCACTTGGACACGGTGCATTTGGACACAACCAATCACAGCACCGTGTGATTAGAGACATTTGGGTCCCTTGGAACAGCGACTTGTGATTGGACTGTGTCCAATTGCCCCGTGTCCAACTGATATACACCCCAAGCAATCAAGTAATTCTATGCGTGAAAAGCACAAATCACTAAACATAATTCCTATATGATTTAAATATCGGTCAAATCAGCTATATCTATCGGCTGTAGAACATATAACCTTAAAAACATCGCTATAACCTTAGGATTTTTATGTTTCCTGTATCTCATCATAACAGTACCATAATATATTCCGTATTCATCATGTCACTAGATTTTCACTTTTCTGCCAGCGCATTTTATAGCTAACAAGTTCACGTGAAAAGTTTCACGTTTCCACGTTTAGCCGAATTACGTGATCACGAGTTCACGTGAAACTTTTCACTTTTCACGTTTCCGCCCTAAAGGAAAAGTTACATGGGGTGTTTACGTTAAATCGAGTACAAGTTAGTTCCACTAGGGTCGAAAAATGTAATAGGCACAACCATCTAGTATCTTTATGGTTTAAGACAACTCAATACTGCTTTCCGATGCTCGAGTAGAGTTAGGGCTATCGCACACAAATTGACATAACTGCATATGCATAGCATAAGATCGTATGGACCAATGAGCATCGAATATTAAGCATCGAACACCAATATGGCGACTTAATACTCGATGCTCATTGGTACATACGGTCTTATGCTATGCATATGCAGTTATGTCAATTTGTGTGCGATAGCCCTTATGGCTCCTAGGCAGCGATCATGTATCTTTTTCCCTAGGACGGAAACGTGAAAAGTTTCACGTGAACTCGTGATCACGTAACTCAGCGAAACATGGAAACGTGAAACTTTTCATGTGAACTTGTTAGCCATGAAATGTGCTGGCGGAAAAGTAAAAATCTAGTGACATAATGAGTGCGGAATATATTATGCTACTTCTGTGATGAGATACATGTAACATAACAATCCTAAGGTTATAGCGATGTTTTTAATATATTCTACAGCTGATGGATATAGCTGATTTGGCCGATATTGAAATCATATAAGAACCATGTTTAGTGATTTGTGCTTTTAACGCATAGTGTTACTTGATTGCGTGAACAACGAAAAAATTCGAAATCGATAGAGCGAAAAGTAAAAAGTGAAAAGTTCCGCTAGAAGTTACGTGATCGCTGCCCTGCATACAGGACGCGGTAATGCTTGCCGCGCGGCGGATGTTCACGCGACAGCCAAGGGTGCGTTCAGATTCCCTACCCGGGTGCACTCTGTTACTAGAAACACTATAGTATATGTCACATATACTATAGCACTTCTTGTATTAGAGTGCACCCGGGTAAGGAATCTGAACGCAGCCCAATATGCTGCTTTCCGTAATAACCTTCTAGCTCTTACGGAAAAACAACATATTGATTGGCTGTCGTGCGAACTTCCGTCGCGCGGCAAGGATTACCGCGTCCTGTCTGCAGGAGCCATTAGAGTAGCATAGCGGATAGCATGAGCATCAAGTAGTTGTTTTTTCAAAAAATGTTAGTTATTAATAAGTTTAATCTCATGTAGTATGTTTATACCGAACGTTTAATACGCGTACCAATTAGTAATTTTATGTTGAATTATTTTTATTTCGGCAATGTATATAAACAACGTCATTGGCTTTGTTTACATCGTGCACTTGATACGCGTACTAAATAGTAACTTTCTATTAGATAATCTTAATATCGAAGATATATATAAACAACAGTATATTAAGGTGATATAATATTCATCAACAAAACATAGTGGGTGCTTTCCAATTGCTTAACACATCTTGACACTCACTTAGTACGCGTATCAAGTGCACGATGTAAACAAAGCCAATGACGTTGTTTATATACATTGCCGAAATAAAAATAATTCAACATAAAATTACTAATTGGTACGCGTATTAAACGTTCGGTATAAACATACTATATGAGATTAAACTTATTAATAACTAACATTTTTTGAAAAAACAACTACTTGATGCTCATGCTATCCGCTATGCTACTCTAATGGCTCCTGCAGACAGGACGCGATAATGCTTGCCGCGCGGCGGAAGTTCGCACGGCAGCCAATCAATATGTTGTTTTTCCGTAAGAGCTAGAAGGTTATTACGGAAAGCAGCATATTGGGCTGCGTTCAGATTCCTTACCCGGGTGCACACAAATCCAGTTTATTGGTCACATATTATCTAAAATATCTTGTAAGATAATATGCAATCAATAAACTGGTTTTGTGTGACACAGTGTACGCAACTAGAAAGCACCCATTGTATTGATTGAATGCATCGCCGTTGATATGCATAGTCGATATTAAGATTATCTAATAGAAAGTTATTATTTAGTACGCATATTAAGTGCACGATGTAAACCAGGCTATTGTCAATACTAAGATTATCTAATGGCTTGGTTTACATTGTGCACTTGATACGCGTATTAAGTAACTTTCTATTAGATAATCTTAATATCGACGATGTATATAAATAACGGTATATTAAGCTGATATAATACTGATCAAGAAGACTTATTGTATCGATTAAATACATCATCGTTGATATGTCAATATTAAGATTATTTAATAGAAAGTTACTATATAGTATCAAGTGCACGATGTAAATCAAGCCAATAGAAAGTTACTATTTAGTACGCGTATCAAGTGCATGATGTAGACCAGGCCATTGGCCTTAAATTATTTTAAACCGAAATAATAGAACGCTCCTTGAATAGAATTAACTAATAGTGAAATATTAATGGCACAAGGAGCTAGCACGTATGTCCTAGTGCTCTTAAATACTAATATAACTTTAATATTAATATGATTGTGGGAGGATAAAAATGTCCAGTATGTCAAACGCACGAATCGAAATTTTCTCTTCGATTATCGTAAGCGGAGAATCAATCTTCCATACTTAGACCGATCCTTGAGTCCCAATTTTTTAAATATATATTTTAATTAAAATCCCAAACCCCCATTAAACTGAAGACTCAAATAGATTTCTTTTTCTATATATGTTGCGAAAAAATATTTCACTATTTATATTTATATTTCACTATTAGTTAACTCTATTCAAGGAGCGTTCTATTATTTCGGTTTATCTTAAAAGCATCGGCAGGAAGAATATGCTATCTCTCTCTCGTACAATAACATCTCTTACGAGATAGACTCTTTCGCTCTCTCTCACCTTACATCTTAGAGAATTTATAAACAATGGCTGCATTCAGCAGACTCAACAGTTGCACAACAGTTGAGTAATTTGTCAATGTAATTGGTCTAGATTTAGGGATCTAATAGCAAGAACCAATAATCGTTGATTGCTCACTGAGCGCTTTTTCTACTGAATGCGCCCATTGTGTTGCGAGATTACTGTCGAAGCCTCGGTGGCCGAATGGATAAGCGTCCCGCCCGGAAAGTGGGGAGGTTCCAGATTCGAGTCCTGGCGGAAGCAGTTTTTTCGCAACATATATAATGAATCTATTTGAGTCATCGGTTTAATGGGTTTTGGGAATTTTAAATATATATATATAAAATTGAGACTCAAGGATCGGTCTAAGTATGAAAGGTAGATTCGCCGCGTACGTTAATCGAAGAAAAATTTCGATACGTGTGTTTGACATGCTGGACATAATTATCCTCCCACTATCATATTAATATTATATAATATTAGTATTTAATAGCACTAAGACATCCGTGCTGTACTCCTTATTTGCCTCTTCAGTTGTTACTGTTTAGTTATTCTAAAAAAAGGAGCTTTCTATAATTTCTGGAAATCAATATAATTAACCAAGTACGTATAACATATATACCAGGTATACAAATATAAAATGCGGATTTGAAAAAACAGATGGCGCACCAATGCAGTGTGTGGTATAAAGATTTGACATTTATGCCATTTTGTTGTGCCATCAACAAGTGTCAAACGCACATGAGTGATAAATTGAAAAAGTATTTGCATAGTGTTGTGTTGCTGTGTTCAATATGTCGAAATTTATACCAATAATAAATTATTATTATATTCTGAATTAGATTCATTATATATGTTGCGAAAAAACTGCCTCCGCCAGGACTCGAATCTAGAACCTCCCCACTTTCCGGGCGGGACGCCTATCCATTCGGCCGAGGCTTCGACAGTAATCTCGCAACACAATGTTTATAAATTCTCTAAGATGTAAGGTGAGAGAGAGCGAAAGAGTCGATCTCGTAAGAGATGTTATTGTACGAGAGAGAGATAGCATATTCTTCCTGCCGATGCTTTTAAGATAAACCGAAATAATAGAACGCTCCTTGAATAGAGTTAACTAATAGTAAAATATAAATATAAATAGTGAAATATTTTTTCGCAACATATATAGAAAAAGGAATCTATTTGAGTCTTCGATTTAATGGGGGTTTGGGATTTTAATTAAAATATATATTTAAAAAATTGGGACTCAAAGATCGGTCTAAGTATGGAAGGTTAATTCTCCGCCTACGATAATCGAAGAGAAAATTTCTATACGTGCGTTTGACATACTGGACATTTTTATCCTCCCACAATCATATTAATATTAAAGTTATATTAGTATTTAAGAGCACTAAGACATCCGTGCTAGCTCCTTATGTGCCATTAATATTTCACTATTAGCTAATTATTTTAATTAACGATGGCCTTAAGGCCAAATCACACTAGCGATTAGCGATTGACGATTGACAATTAAATAGCATGTTCGACTAGCTCTGGGTTAACCCACTCTGGTTATTCAGCCTACGTTTATTGGTCGAATAAATACGTATAAGCATTATGATTGGCTAGTAGAGACTTATGACGTCATTAATCGCTCTCGGAGCGATTAACTCAGGTCCAGTCGAACACGCTAAAAGATTAAATTTTAACGAATCAACAAGTTTCAGCCTTGGCTTGCTTTGTTCCAATTGGTCAAGTTCCAATCTTCAATTGTCAATCATCTATCGCCAATCGTTAGTGTGATTTGACCTTTAAGGGTGCTTACGATTAGAGATGCCCGATTCTGAATCGATTCGATTCTTTCCCCAAAAATAGGCTTATGGTTCCTGCACACAGGACGCGGTAATGCTTGCCGCGCGGCGGAAGTTCGCGCGACAGCCAATCAATATGCTGCTTTCCGTAATAACTTTCTAGCTCTTACGGAAAAACAATATATTGATTGGCTGTCGCGTGGACTTCTGCCGCGCGGCAAGTATTACCGCGTCCTGTGTGCAAGAGCCATTATTCGTGTTGTTTACACTCTTCGCACTTTTCGTATTTAAAACTAGACAGAAGTATATTGGAATGTTTCGAAGAAGCAAAAACGAGACAACCAACTTCCTTCCAAGCGTCTGATTAGGTATCCATCTCTTTTTAAAAGAAAAAAGTATGAAACATGCAAGCAGCACGAACAACTCTTTTTCCCTAAATTTGTTAGGGGAAAAATCGAATCGATTAAGAATGAAGCATCTCTACTTACAATAACGAGAGTAGAGTGAGTGAGATCCGGATCCGAGAGAATAATCTCCTACCCTAATAGCACAGATATCCAGGGAACGTTCTGAATACGTTCTGAGGACGTCTCAATATCCTCAGAATATCCCTGGAACGTTCTCAGAAGTTCTTGTGCTGTCTGGGTATCTATAACTATCCTATCTATAATTATCTATAATTATCTATAACTGTAATATTCTATCGTCTGCTCTTGCTCCTGCTCTTGCAGTCTCATAAACACAGGAACAGATCAGTAGCTCGTCTCAAACGAACAACAAAAGGTAATGTATCATACTTAAAGTGTATTAATATTTTATCTTAAATTTATACTTAGATGTGAGTTTTTCAGCTGAATCAAGATTATATATAATATGTTACGTATTTTATACGGTTCAATTAGAATAAATTAATCAAGCTCTTTGCAATCTTTGGGTGCTTTCAAATTGCTTGACACATCTTGACACATACATACACAAAACCAGTTTATTAGTCACATATTATCTAAAATATCTTATAAGATAATATGCAACCAATAAACTGGTTTGCACACTGATGCACTGGTGTAACACAGTGTACGCAACTGGAAAGTACCCTTTGATAATTGCAATCTGATCATCTGACGTGAGACAAGTTTCAAGTAATAACTATTAATACCGGTTCAATCCTTGTTTAAGGAGAGTTTGAGAATCTAAAATAATTAATAAATTGAAATAATATCCCAGACAGCACAATGTCTAAAAGTGGGATATAAGACGTCTTTAAAACGTCTTTAGGTTGTCTTTAAGACAAGTTTACAAAGTATTTTCTTAAAGATGTCTCAAAGTTGCCTTAAAGACGTCTTATGACACGATTTTGGACATTTGTGCCATCTAGGATGTTACATAATTCTTTAAATAAAGATAAAATATTACTACACTTTAAGTATGATACATTATCCTTTCTTGTTCGTGAGACAAACTTCTAAGGCCCAATGCTTGACGATGTACGAATGAGATACACATGCGAAAATCTACAGCAGAGCACGGAATTGTTGGCCCATTTCGGTCGATTCTCGGGAGCTACGAAAATATATATTGTTTATATTATATGTATGGTTATTATATTATTTATATTGTTATGTTATATTATTGTTACGTATATTATAGAATTTCGGAACGCAGCCTGCAAAAGCAGGATCAAAAGGAGACTATAGAATATTACAGTTATAGATGGGAGATTATACTATTCTCTCGGATCCAGATCTGACTCGCTCTATGGGTGCGTTCGAAAACACTGAAAGTCCACGACGGAAAGTGGCTGTGGTGGATGGGCTTGGTGGGGTTAGTGGAGTTGGTATCGAGAGGAGTTTTCGAACAGCCATGGAAGAATGCTCAATGTGACATACTACATGTGTGTTGTGCCTACATATGTGTTGTACAAAATGGCTGATCGAAAGCGTATTTCGACATTAGCTATAATTGCTTCTCAGCAAAATAATAATAAATTAATAAATTTAGTAATTAATTAATTAATTAATTTAGTAATTATTAATTTATAATTTAGTTATCTGGAAAGTTAATTGGCTATATATTTCTCGGTCCGAGAACTCGGATCGATTTCTAGCATCGTGGGCACCAGGCCTAAGGAAATTTATAAACTTATTTATTACTCCTTACCTTTAACATCGTATATA
>NW_022639589.1:100490-101417 GCF_010583005.1 Odontomachus brunneus | reverse complement strand
TGTTACTGATTCGTGACTTTTAACGTGCCTCGTATCTCGTAAGAAAATTTCAGAACCTATAAAATACAAAAAGCTTAATAAGCTTTATTTATATTTAAAGACAATATTCTGACAATATACATCACTATAGAAATAAACCTAAACCTGGCTAACCTACACTGCTGTATTTAAATTTTTTATCTTACCGTGATGGCTAATGGTTGTACGAATGTTTCGAAGAACAAAAAACCATAAATAATTTAGTAATTTCATACTGTATTGCACTCTTTGCGCACTCTCCACCATCTCCACCGATTCACACCGCGCAAAAGAGAGTGGAGAAAAGTCACACGAGTGGTCCACGGAGTACGGTTTTCGAACGGCCATGGTCGCATGGTCAGTGTGTCCACTAGGGGTTTTCGAACGATCTGAGTGTGACAAAATACACACGGGTGATGTTTTCGAACGCACCCCAGTGTGGCTCGGTGCACTCATGTGAGATCGTTCAGAAACGGAGAGAGAGGCACACCGTGTGCTATCAAAGGGAGCGTCCCGATTGACCACGGTACGATTGGACACAACCAACCGATAAAAAGCATTATCTAGTGAATTACTAGGTCGAATCAATCATTACAATCTGTGTCCAATCGTATCGTGGTCAATCGGGTCCCACCCGCCATCAAACCACTGGACGAAAAAGCGAGGGGAGTCAGTGTGAGCTGGTGAATTACTAGTTACTTACGTTATATGGTCTGGGTAGCGGTCATAAATCTTTTCTCCTAGTGTGAACTCATGAAAAGTGAAAATTTTGTAATGAACTCGTGAAAGATGAAAACCTTCACTAAACTCGTGAAAAATGAAAGATTTAACGTGAATTTGTAAGTAAAACAAATATTATAATATACTCAAGACAACACCAATTTGCAATTGACATCTTTAAAATTTTTT
>NW_022639589.1:99870-100480 GCF_010583005.1 Odontomachus brunneus | reverse complement strand
AACTATTAATACCGGTTCAATCCTTGTTTAAGGAGAGTTTGAGAATCTAAAATAATTAATAAATTGAAATAATATCCCAGACAGCACAATGTCTAAAAGTGGGATATAAGACGTCTTTAAAACGTCTTTAGGTTGTCTTTAAGACAAGTTTACAAAGTATTTTCTTAAAGATGTCTCAAAGTTGCCTTAAAGACGTCTTATGACACGATTTTGGACATTTGTGCCATCTAGGATGTTACATAATTCTTTAAATAAAGATAAAATATTACTACACTTTAAGTATGATACATTATCCTTTCTTGTTCGTGAGACAAACTTCTAAGGCCCAATGCTTGACGATGTACGAATGAGATACACATGCGAAAATCTACAGCAGAGCACGGAATTGTTGGCCCATTTCGGTCGATTCTCGGGAGCTACGAAAATATATATTGTTTATATTATATGTATGGTTATTATATTATTTATATTGTTATGTTATATTATTGTTACGTATATTATAGAATTTCGGAACGCAGCCTGCAAAAGCAGGATCAAAAGGAGACTATAGAATATTACAGTTATAGATGGGAGATTATACTATTCTCTCGGATCCAGATCTGACTCGCTC
>NW_022639589.1:99112-99860 GCF_010583005.1 Odontomachus brunneus | reverse complement strand
CACGGTCCAATCACAAGTCGCTGTTCCAAGGAACCCTACAAATGTCTCTAATCACAGGGAGCGGTGCACTTGGACACAGCCAATCACAGCACCGTGTGATTAGAGACATTTGTAGGGTCCCTTGGAACAGCGACTTGTGATTGGACTGTGTCCAATTGCCCCGTGTCCAACTGATATACACCCCTAATCACACGGTGCTGTGATTGGCTGTGTCCAAATGCACCGTGTCCAAGTACACCGCTCCCGTTTTTAAGACATAGGCCGATATTCATAGTCGGATCTTATATTTAAGACTGCTTAAGTTTATCTTTAGATGATGTACGGATTATTTCATTGGCTACGGAGTATCTAAAGATGAACTTAAGCAATCTTAAATATAAGATCTGACTATGAATACCGGCCATAGTGAAGTCTTTAGAACGTCCCTTGGAAGTCTACTTGTCTGGGATTACTTTAGGATGAATTATGAAAAGATAAAATATTCTATTAATATTAAAATTATAAATCTGTAGAAAATATATATTTTATATAAAATAATACATAAAATATATGCAATAAATACATAAAATAAACTTACATTTTACTTATTGCATACAATTTATAATATATTATACTTCAACTTTCTGATTCATACGTATTTTAACTTTGCAAACTTCGTCGGTATACTTTCACTGCCTACACGTCATCACGTTTCAATCGGCTTTCGTTGTTCATTTTTTATGGACGTAGGATTCTTATGTCAAATGCT
>NW_022639589.1:98812-99102 GCF_010583005.1 Odontomachus brunneus | reverse complement strand
CATAAATAATTTAGTAATTTCATACTGTATTGCACTCTTTGCGCACTCTCCACCATCTCCACCGATTCACACCGCGCAAAAGAGAGTGGAGAAAAGTCACACGAGTGGTCCACGGAGTACGGTTTTCGAACGGCCATGGTCGCATGGTCAGTGTGTCCACTAGGGGTTTTCGAACGATCTGAGTGTGACAAAATACACACGGGTGATGTTTTCGAACGCACCCCAGTGTGGCTCGGTGCACTCATGTGAGATCGTTCAGAAACGGAGAGAGAGGCACACCGTGTGCTATC
>NW_022639589.1:98656-98802 GCF_010583005.1 Odontomachus brunneus | reverse complement strand
TGCCTACACGTCATCACGTTTCAATCGGCTTTCGTTGTTCATTTTTTATGGACGTAGGATTCTTATGTCAAATGCTAATTGTCATATAACCATAAAAATTAAAATCACTATAAGAAATTCTACTCACTTTGTATATAATATGCGAG
>NW_022639589.1:98387-98646 GCF_010583005.1 Odontomachus brunneus | reverse complement strand
GAGGCACACCGTGTGCTATCAAAGGGAGCGTCCCGATTGACCACGGTACGATTGGACACAACCAACCGATAAAAAGCATTATCTAGTGAATTACTAGGTCGAATCAATCATTACAATCTGTGTCCAATCGTATCGTGGTCAATCGGGTCCCACCCGCCATCAAACCACTGGACGAAAAAGCGAGGGGAGTCAGTGTGAGCTGGTGAATTACTAGTTACTTACGTTATATGGTCTGGGTAGCGGTCATAAATCTTTTCTC
>NW_022639589.1:97886-98377 GCF_010583005.1 Odontomachus brunneus | reverse complement strand
AATTTTCATGGAAACTTACACAATTTATATGTAAAGAAGAACATATACGAACAAACTGAAAGTTTACGTGAAATATTTCCACAGACTTCTATATATTACTAGACTGCTAACTCCCCAAATTTCGCTTATATAAAGTGGCTCCAAAAACTATGTAATAAAGGATACGTTCCGTTTCCACGCATGATGCGCAAGAAACGCAGCGTTAGAGTGACAGAGATACGAGAGTGAGATAAAAAGAGAGAGAGAGCTCTCGGGTGAGGTTGTCGAACCTAGGTTAAGTTAGTTCTCGAACGCATGAGATCGCTTGGACTGCACTACCTCGGAGCTGAGGCAGTTCATGCGTTCGAGAACTAACCTAACCTAGGTTCGAGAACTTCACCCGAGTGCTCTCCCTCTCATTTTATCTTACTTTCGTATTTCTGTCACTCTAGCGCTGCGCTTCATGCGCATTATGCGTGGAAACGGAACGCACCCAAAGTATCTCATTGTGT
>NW_022639589.1:95571-97876 GCF_010583005.1 Odontomachus brunneus | reverse complement strand
GCGTTCGAGAACTAACCTAACCTAGGTTCGAGAACTTCACCCGAGTGCTCTTCCTCTCATTTTATCTTACTTTCGTATTTCTGTCACTCTAACGCTGCGCTTCATGCGCATTATGCGTGGAAACGGAACGCACCCAAAGTATCTCATTGTGTACATGCGCAGAAGCAACGTGATAGATATATAATCAGTGTAGCTCCATAATACAGTTATTTTAACCTATTCTATCCTTTAATGGCTTCTGTGAAAAAACCACGTGTGCATGTAATATTTTGTGTGAGAAAAGTGATATAAATGCATGATACAAATTGAAGTAAGGAGAAAAAATGCCACTGAAATGTGCTGTCGTACAGTGCGAAAGCACAGTAACAATTAATGGAGAAAAAATGAAAAAATCTCTTTTTTAAAGTAAATATTCTTTAAGTATTATTTAATAAAAATAAAATATATGGTAGAATTATATTGCTGTGACGCTGCCATGTGTATATCTTACAATTACAAACAGTTCTAAATGTATTAATATTAATGTTAAATAATTTAGATTTCCTTTGGATATACCAAATTTATTGGAACGCTGGATAGCAGCAATTGGTAAGAAAAATTGGACACCAAAATCAGCAAGCCGCATTTGCCAAATACATTTTAATAATACAGATTTTTCCAAAACATCAAAAGTGAAAAGATTGAAAGCAGATATTATACTTACTCAAAATTTATATCAAAGTTCTGATGAAGATTCGAGTAAGTATATTAACAATTATATACAATTATATAAATCAGAAAATATTTAATAATTATATATTTATTTTTATTTATATTAGATCCAAGTGATTGCAACGTAAATCTTGAAATTTTACATGAAGTAGATACTGCTAGCACTGCACAATGTAATATATCTGATGTAATGCACATGATGCAGCCAGGTAAAAAAATAATTAAATATAATATACATTAATTGAAAATTAGAAAATTATTTAATTATTATATTTTTTTATATAGAAAGCATAATTAAACATAATTAAACATAATTAAACATAATTAAATTTGATAATCTTTTATTGACGTTATTATTATATATTTTTATTAATTTTTGTAATGCAAATTATGTATTTTATTTTAGGCTTAACAGAATCTCAAAAACCTCTAGCTACAGATACATTACAAAGAACAAACATAAAATATTGTAAATTGGAAAATGAAAATAAGGAACTTAAAGCAATAATCAGTTGCTTGAGACAAAATTATGAAAGACAATTAAATAATCAAGCAAATATGTTCAAAAATCTAATAGAAAAAGAGAAAAATAATTGCAAAGAAAAACTTATTTTAGAAAAAAAGAAACTGAAATTATTAAATAGAAAAACAAGCCGAAAAAATATACGGATTGATAACTTAATGCATCAATTAAAAGAATCAAAAACAATAAGTAATAAAACATATGACATGTTAAGTTCTGATTTGGGTTGTGTATCTGCTCAAATATTTAAAAATAATCAAGAAAATAAAAATAAACAGCAAGGAAGACGTTACTCTGAAGATATAAAAAGGTTTGCCTTGACCTTACATTATCATTCTTTTAAAGCTTATGAGTTTTGCAGGTCAGCATGATATTTGCTTCTACTTTTTCTTAATTTTTTCATATCTTTAATTCTTTATATAAATATTTGCATGTTTTATGTATAGACATTTATTCATTGAGTGTTTACGATAATCGAATTGGAGTTAGTACGAGTTAGTTTCACTAGGGCTGAAAAATATGATAGTCACAAGCATCTAGTATTTTCATGATTCGTTACAACTTAGTGCTGTCCGATAAATCGAGTAGAGTAGAGTAGAGTATAGTTAGGGTAGTATAGCGGATAGTATATGTATAAGAATTAACAGGTAACATAGTTTCGTAAAATATATAACAATAATATTACGAAACAATGAGTTGTTACATGAGTTGTTTTAGAAAAATTAGAAGCACAAAATTAAATTATGAAAAACATTATGTATTTGTGAAATATCCAAAAGTAGAAAACAATTCTTCTAACCTATTATTAACCTATTATTATTGAATATTTTATAAATACATGATACCTTTTCATAATTTAATTTAGTGCTCCTAATTTTTCTAAAATATAATAAATTATTGTTTCGTAATATTATTGTTACATATTTTACGAAACTATGCGATCTGATACTGTTAATTATATATATTCTATACACTATACTACCCTAACTCTACTCTACTCGATTTATCAGACAGCGTTGAGTTGTTATAAATCATGAAAATACTACATGCTTCCCTTATAGAAATATCATA
>NW_022639589.1:95494-95561 GCF_010583005.1 Odontomachus brunneus | reverse complement strand
GTCCCTTGGAACAGCGACTTGTGATTGGACTGTCTCCAATTGCCCCGTGTCCAACTGATATACACCC